>NC_142066.1:47649748-47949748 GCF_059756535.1 Pantherophis guttatus
CTTTTTTTTTTAACCTAAAGTAGCTTTGGAATATCCCCTTTAATTCTGAATCATGTACAGATTTTTTCATATGTACAAAAACTCTTCTTAAAAGGTAGCATATGCTGTAGACAATAGGGTATGTTTCCTCAAGTTGCAAGGAGTTGCAAACAAGGAGAATATTCCACAGCAAAGAAGATAGAGAGAGGAGGAGAGGGTAGAAAGAGGAGAGGGAGGGAGAGGAATGGAAGAAAGGGAAAAAGAGAGGAAGGAAGGGTAGGGGACAGGAGTAGGAGAGAAGGTGAGAAGGGGGAAAAGAAGAGAGGAGTGGGGGAAAGGAAGGGGAAGTAGGATGAGGTAGGAGAGGAGAGGAGAGGAGAGAGGGAAGGGGAAGAGGAGGAGAAGAAGAAGGTTTGTTGCGAAATGAGGGAAGAAAGGGTAGAAGAGCAACCCAGAATAAAATTAAAATGCCTTATTTTAATGCTTTCTTTAAGGAAAACATGTATATATGTATGATTAATTATGTATAAGAAAATGTACATTTTATATTATGTGTATAAGAAATAAAACTGAAAAACTTTTTTTTTTAAAAAAAGGGTGTGTTTCCTCAGCACATCATCTTCACTATCCTTTGACAGCCACTTATAATTTATTTTTTGTATATAACAATTCAGAATTTAGCATTCCACACTGAATTGGTGGTTTTTAAGATACTTACTATTGAGATTGTGGACTTGGGACATTTTAAATTTTCTTCCTTGACCTCCCCCATATATAATTAAAAAGAACTGCTTTTGGTGAATCAGCCAATGATAGACACCACTTAAGTCTATTGTGTGAATTTACCTTAGTTCAAATCCAGTCAAGTAGTTGTTGGTAAATTATGGGGTTAATAATGCAAATAGATTTATCAGACTTAATAGATTTAAGAAGATCAGATTTGTAAAGAATAATGAAGTAATAACAAAGTAGACTTATTACTCCTAAAATCTCTTCTAGGTAAGCAGTAAAGAAAGTGATATAAATACTGAAAATGTTTTCCCCTTTGTTAATTGCAAATTACCACTAGAATATAAGTAAATAGAAACTTCTGTAGAATAGTACCTTGTGTGTGGGTAGAAAAAGATATAAGTAGCCTCTGAAATCTTTTCTGATGAATACTACAGCCCATTCCATTTCTCTTACATTCAGACTCTTCTTCTAGATAGGACTTTTGTTTTTTCAGCTAAGCTCTAGAGTCTTATTTAAGACCCCATATTGTAAAGTACTTAACAACATACTTATTTAATATCAAAATTTAATATCGGTATAATTTTTAATATTCTTTAAAATAAAGAATAAGTGCTAAAATTGAATGGAAGATATTTTCTCTTCCTTCCAGGCCAGCCTCGTAATCTGGGTGTGATGGATAGACTGAGATTCCAGACATTAAGACATTTGTTAGGAATTTATCCCAGAATATGGATAAATTAAAAGCTGCCTTTGAATGTACAGTGAATGCTTTCTCATTATGTTTAAGTATAACTCGTTATTGCAACTAGGTGTTAAGACATCATAGTTCAGCTTCCCCCCTAGAAAAGTTGAACATATCCTTTCTATTTTAGAGATTATCCTAAACTAGGATATTTGCCAAAAGGCAAGCAACAGTTATTTAACCATGAAAACAAAGTACTTTACACATGCTTAGATAAATATATGTCATTGTTATTACTATTCTTATTTTTAATAGCAGGTTTGAGATAGAGTTTAATTTTTTTTAACTTTGCAATATATTTGTAAGCAGCTATTTGCAAATCCTGATGAGCTTCTCAATAGAATATTCATTTTAGCAATAAATAGTGATGAATGCATTTAGTTCCTATGCATGATGGTAATAGTAAATTTCAGTCCCACCAAGAAGAGCATTGGATAACTTTCTCTCCACATTCTCCATCTAGCTTCTTCCCTCCCCAGTTCCCTAACAACTGTTTATATTATTCTAATGTGAGAAGAACCAATGGTGGATCTCTTCTATCCTATGTGGTTTGGATCAAAATCTCACCCCTTTATCACTATCCTCTTCCACTCACTTGAATTCTGGATTGAGGTCAGGCTTGAGGCCGTAGAATGAAGAGGAGAGTGTAACCATCCAGGTGGGCAAGAATTTTCCATCTTCACATTCCAGGAAAGGTGGGGACCATTTGATATAGCCCTGATCCATCACATAACTATCTCCTTGGCTCCATTTGGGGGTGTCTAGTGTCTTAAGGTCATTGCTGAGAATCCTCTTATAAAGCGGTGGAGTCCGTTGGAACCTAAAGAAATTGTACCACTCATTTTCCCAAGTCAGATTCCTTAGATTTTCTGAAAAGGCAGAAAGATCTTGAAGTAAGATCTCATTATTCCCCTTTGTGGCTTGAAGTATCAACTGGGGCTTGGAAGACAAAGGATGAGCATCAAAAGTCAATATGGCTCGGTAAACTTGAGAATCCCCTTCTATAACACTTCTCACCAAGGCATGGTACCATTCTACATCCTCTTTCACACTGGATTCCCGAATGTCATTAGTCTGAAAGACCATATTGAGGAAATTGGTGGCATGGGTCAAGGTGTCAGTAGCACTGCGTAAATAGGAATATAAGGCTGGTGGAGGGCGAGAATCCTTCACTAAAGCCCTCATTTCAAATCTCTGGGTACAGTTGGCTTGTGAGAGGCTCAAGGTATCCCCAGAGTACAGGAAGGCCATTGCTGCCTCTGATCCCTCAGGTTCAGCCTTATCCAAATTAAGGGTAGGCACCCAAGTGAAAGCTGAAACCAAAAAAGATGAAGATGAAGGTATCCACTCTTTCGTTTTGGGTGTCCTGGTTTTGGGTGGAGCTGGTTGCTGTTGTTGTTGGAAGATTTCGGCTGCTTGTAGGAGTTTGAGATAGAAGCACCAAATAAGAAGTCCCAGAAGAGAAGTCTCCATGGTTTAGCAAAAGGTGTGAAAAATACCTGTGTCATCCAGTTGAAATCATTTCAACCATGGAAAAGCCCTCTTGAGAACTCCTGATGTATCTGATGGGAATGTCGAGATGATCAGAAAGTAGAGGAGTAAAGCCATGAGAAGCGAAGAAGGAGCCAGTCAATCTGTAAAATGAATGTCCCCAGAGAACAGTGTCACACTTGCTGAATAGTATCCTGCCTCCTTTTATAATTTACAGGAGTTTCTCATTGTCTCCCACCCTCTATTTTTTGCTGTCCCTTATATCTTCCTTCCCTGACTGGTGATGGAGCAGACGTCACCACAATATGAGCAGCTGCTGGCACTTCCCCCCTCTCCTTTCCCTCCCTGACTACTATTATATGCATAGGATTTTAAATCTCTGCAGATCCACACACACATCCACATCCACAAACATACTAAGAGCTCAGTCAACAGCCTTATTTGCTAATGCTTGAAATGGAAACATCCTGTTTCAGGCCAGAAAGAGAGAAAGGGAGGGAGGGAGTGAAAGATGGGAAGAGAATAGAATCTGTCTCCCAGTCTATCTCTATCTCACTTTACTTCCATTAGGGAATCTGAGTCTGACAGTAATACAAGCAACCAAATTCTGCATGGAGTACCATGGCAACAGGAAATTTGTCTTCCCACCTCACCCTTCCCTTCCCTTCCTCTCCTTCCCCTCCTTTATTCCCCCCTTCCATTCATCAGCTTGACTAACACCATGATATTCATTTATAAGGTCACCTACTGCCTACTGATGTTCCTATAATGCTGCTAAATTTAATTAACTGTTTAGGGACAAGGAATGTGGCAGAGAACAGGAGGAAGAGAAGGGAACAAGGACTATTGTTAACTACATGCTGAAATAATTCAAGAATGTAGACAGAAAATGAAGAGTGAAAAGAGCAATTCCAATGAGTATGATACAGAAAAATTAAGACTACAGTAGTCTATATCAGAATTCATCCTACAGAAACTTCCTAGTGCATAGTTTTGGATCAATTCACTTTTGGACTCATCAAAAGCAATAGACAGGCAGACAGACAGACAGACAGACAATAGATAGATAGATAGTTAGATAGATAGATGATAGATAGATAGATAGATAGATAGATAGATAGATAGATAGATAGATAGATGGAGAAATAAAAATGACTACCACTGTATATATACATGGTTAATTTTCCATAGTACCGTATTTTCCGGCGTATAAGACGACTGGACGTATAAGACGACCCCCGAATTTTCCTGTTAAAATATAGGGTTTGGGCTATACTCGCCATATAAGACTACCCCTCTTCCAACGGACACCAAATAAAAATTAAAAAATGTAATCATATTGTATTTTCCTTCACTCTTGTGACACGAAACTTGTACTTAATTGTACATTATTGGAGCAGTGTTTTGTTTTACTGTTTTTCATATGATTTTTAAAATTTGGAGTCAATGTACTTTAGAGCTGTATTTATTGGCACGTTACAATTGCTATAATTGATTAAAGTTATTTATTTTATTTTATTAAATAATTCATTTAATAACTGAAAAAATGAAATAGTACTAATTCATAAAATAGCTGTTGGAATACAATTCAAACGTCTTGTAAATTAACCTCTATCAAAACACAAATAACATTGCTGACTCTACTTCAATGGCTGTCGTCATATATGAGTAGTTGGCTGCCAATGAGGGAAGACAAGTTTTACCAGAGCAATAGCAGTCTGAAGTTTTGAACTTTAAAATCTAAGTGGTCCTAAATGGCTTAGATCCTGCCTATCTGAGGGACTGCTTCTTCCATTATGAATTATGCAGCAACTGAGATCTGCAGGAGAAGTCCTTTTGAAGATGCTGCTCTGGATCAGAGAGTCACTTCTGGCACGTATGGGAGGACTTTCTCATTCTTCATTCAGTGCGAGGTACTTCCCAAGGCACTGTTTGATCTTATTCTCTCAGCACTTCGAAGAATTGTAAAGACTAGATTCCTTTTTGCAAGGCTTTTAATGGTAAATCCACTTATTTACTTATTTTTACAAATTTGGTATTTTTCCTACTCCGCATTTTAATTAGTAATGATTGCCTTGAGGCCTTGCTTGAATGGAAAGATAGGTTGTAAATCAAATAAACAAATGAGCAAACACTGCCTACATCATAAGAGTAGGATTAAGGGCAAAGAATTTGGCAGCACTGAGTGGCAACAGAGAAACATACAAAGCAAATGGCTCAGACATGGAACAGTCAAGAAATACCCCAGAGACTAGCAATTAGTAGAGCAGCTGTGAAGGCCTTGGAAAAGATAATTCAGATGCTGTGATGTGTCTAAACATACAAAAAATAGTGCAAGCAATGGAATTCCGTGTAATACTCTATTGAAGTGAAACCTGGACTTTGAAAAAGTAGGATAGGAAGAATGTTGATAGGTCTGGACTCCCAAGGATACCATGGACAGCCAAGAAAACAAACAAATGGATCATTGAACAAATCACCCCATATTTTTAATTTGAAACACAAATGAGCAGGCTCAAATTAGCCTACTTTGGACAGATTATGCAAAGACCTAGCTCTCTGAAGAAGGGTCTAATGCTGGGACAGATGGAAGGCAAGACTAGAAGAAAATAACCACCAGCAGGGTAGATCGACTCAGTTATATCAGCAATGAGTACACCACTGGAAGATCTGAAGGGCCAGATCGGGGACAGATTGTCATGGGAAAAAATCTATCTGTGTGATCACTAAAGTCCACACCAACTTGATGGCACATAATCAATGAATGGATGAATGAATAAAAGGCTGTAACAAAGAGGATAAAATTGAAATCTCATTGAGCATGACAAGGGCATGTATCTTGATCCAGAATGGTCTTTTGAATTCCCCACATTGCTGCTAGGTTTATTTATTTTGTAGGCTGTGATTACATAACATGGTAAATTGTAAAGCTCTGTTAATGACTACAAATGTCACCAGGTTACTTCCCATCATGCATAGCTCTTTAAATAAGATCTGCTGTTACTGTGTTGTGTACACCTAAAATGAATACCATTTTGGAGAACTAGAAATTAGACATTGTTACTCTATAACAGACCTTAGAGGCAAATGCTTCCAGACCTCCAAGATGGACATATAACCGGTTAATTTAAGTATGTTATTCTTCTAGATCAACTCAAAGGATTGCGGTTGGATAGCACAGTGTTGTGCTGGTTCACTTCCCTTTCCCGATATTAATTCCAGTCAGTGGTGATTGGGGAGGAGAGATTCTACCCTCAATCCCTTTTATATGGGATGCCTCAGAGTTCAGTGCTCTTCTCTCTCTTATTTAACATCTAATGAAATTGTGAGTGAGCTCATTGATCAGACGGGATTAAGTATCATCAGTATGCTGATAATATCCAATTGTACAAACTTTGCCCCTGGGGAATGCTGTGGAAGTCCTCTCCCAGTGCTTGGAGGCTGTGAGAGTCTGAATGGGGGACAACAGACTTCAACAGAATCCTGGAGAGACTGTGACTTTATGTTTGGGGGCCCTTTAGAATCATGCTTTCTGCTCAAGGAACAGGTGATAATCATGGCTAGGAGGATCTTTGCACAATTTTGACCTGTGCAACAGGTGCACCTCTTCCTGGATCAAGAGCCCTACTCACTCATACCCTGGTCACTCATACCCTGGTCACCTCCTGGTTAGACTATCACAATGTGCTTTACATGGGGCTATCCATGAGGAGTATATGAAAACTTCAGTTATGCGTGTCTCAGATGGAATACATTTTCCTATGTGAGCTGCATATTTGTTTCTGGGTACAATTCTGGGTACAATTCAAGGTACTGGTGTTGATTTTTAAAATCCTACATGGCATGCAATTGGATTATTTGAGGAACTGCCTCTTCCCAATTTCATCTGCCCTTCCCACCAGATCCAATAGAATGGGCATGTTATGGCTTCCATCCTCTAGGCTAGAGGTCTTCAAACATGGCAGCTTTAAGACTTGTGGATTTCAACTCTCAGCTATGCTGGCTGGAGAATTCTAGGAGTTGAACTCCACAAGCCTTAAAGTTGCCATGTTTGAAGACCTCTGCTCTAGGGAATTTGCCCTAGGTGGCAGGTCTTTTCTGTCATGTTGCCTGCACTATGAAATCTTCTCACTTCAGAGATGAGATGGGCCTCATCACTCCTGAGATTTCAAAAGTCCCTCAAGACTTGGTTATGCCAGCAGGCCTGGGAACTTCAAGGAATAAATTAATCAGTAAGGGGTCTCTCTTACAGTTAATATTAATCTGCCTATCAGTTTCTTTTTTCTTAGTTTTGTTTTTAATGTTTTTAATACTGTTTAATAATTATAGTATATTGGCTTTAGATAATGAATGTTTTATATTTCTATATTTCTATCTTTATTTATTGGATTGTTATATGCTGTTCAGAGTCATTTTCTGTTAGATGAGCAGCCATATAATTTTGATAACCAAATAACTAACTAAATATTGAACTTACAGCTTTGCTCCCTATAGCTATAGCTCTAACTTATAGTAAAAATGGCTAATAGAAAAAAGAGATAAGGGCAGGAGGCATCATCTCTAAGGCAATTGAAAGTTTCGCTTTTTCTGTTTAACCGTCAGTATCTCTCTTAAAGCTTATCTCCAGATTTATCCAAACATTCTGATCTCGGAAAATGAACTGCATTTAGTGAAATCTATCCCATTAACCTGAGACAGCTGCAGAACTAGTGGGCTAGGATTATTGCCTTCTCATCTGCAGTTACATTTCTACCGTATTATACAAAGATTAATCATAATTATGCTAGGTATTATACTGTTTACCCAAAAGCTACATGCTTCTGGCTTCCATTTGCAAAACAAAAACTTATACGCACATCTCATCACATTACTCCTGTTTCCAGTGTGCATGAGAACTGTCACAAATTACCATTTATCACTTGATATGTGCTTTGGATGAGAATTACATTATCAAATTCCATTGCTTCTTGTTAAAAGCATATTACACTTCAACTAAGTGTCAAACTCCAGTCAGAAGGAAAGTGTTATCATAGAAATATTAAAATGCTTAGATTGGTGTTTGAATGAATGTGTTAGAAAGAAAAATGTATAATAATAGCTTATATCATACATTAGTAGGTTCACACTATCTACTATGCATTACTGCAGTAATCCTTATAACAACTTCCACAAGGTTCGGGCTTAGGCCCAGTACTCTTCAATATCTTCATAAACGATTTAGATGAGGGAATAGAAGGGGAACTCACCAAATTTGCAGATGATACTAAACTGGCAGGAATAGCTAACACTCTAGAAGATAGGGTCAAGATCCAGATGAATCTTGACAGATTTGAACACTGGGCCCTATCAAACAAAATGAAATTCAATGTAGAGAAAAGTAAAGTATTACACTTAGGTAAGAAAAACCAAAAGCATACATATAAATTGGGGGAAACCAGGCTTAATAACAGTGACTGTGAGAGGGATTGTTTTGTTCATTGGCGTGGCAATAATTATCGGAGGCTCGGCTGCAGTTAAACACCAACTTTTATTAACAGCAGTGGAACAACACAAACGAACATAACGAGAGCAACAACAACATCTGACAGCTCCTTAAATAGGAGCCTGTCATCCGGGATGGGCCAATACGCAAGCAGGGATCTCCCGCGAATTCTCTGCTTGCGTCTTAGCCAATCCGCGTTGGTTAGCAACAGCTCCGCCGGGCTGAAGTCGTAGCCGCGAGGACTCAACACCCCTCTCCACCCGAATGGCGCATGTGTAGTCTTCCAAATATGCCGGACGACGTCGGCTCCGCCCAGATCTTCTTAGTAACGGGCAGGAAGTCGTCTGGGGTGGAGCTAGGCCAGTGGTAGGCGGAGTCGACTCGGCGGAGGGCGGAATCACCGGCGGGTGCGCAGGTTCCGCCGGAGCGGGCCTCAATGATGATCCGGAACCAGGGACCCCAGGTAAGTCGGCCGACGAGAACAATTCGGTTGGAGAGAGATAGGGCGAGTCTGGTTGGTCTGCAGGCCTATCAGTTGGAGGCGCGCCAGCTGCATCTGATTGGTGCTGGTCGGTCGGTCGGTCGGCTCTATACCGGATTGGTTTATATGCCGTCTCCACGTGCATCCGTCGGTGAACCGGATCCTATAAGAATAGGGTCCTGTTAGCTGGGTGACATGCCCTGGAACCAATTTCACATCGGACCCATAATTCTGGCCGTAAACCGGATCCCCGACCAGAAATGTCCTGGTGTGTATGCTCGATTCATGGTGTGGGTCGGCTATGTAGTCAGGATGCAGCCGATCGAGTGTGATCCGGAGACGCTGGCCCATAAGTAGTTCAGCAGGGCTGTGCCTGGTGACTGCACAAGGAGTAGTGTGTTGGGCCAAAAGGTACCGGCTGATATTATGGTGCCAATTTGAAGGCCTAAAAAGTGCCTCTTTAGCAGATCAGACGGCCCTTTCCGTCAGACCTTTAGCGGCCGGATTAAACAGGGCAGTTTGGGCATGACGGATGCCTAATCTGGCTAGGAACAACTGGAAGGGTGCCGAAGTAAACTGTGGCCCATTATCGGTCACTAAGACATCGGGCAGTCCGTGACTGAGATGCGAACCAACCCTCTAGCACCCTCACCACGGCCTCCGGGTTGGTGGATGACAGTAGGGCCAGCTCGACCCATTTAGAGAAGGCATCTACTGCTATAATAAAGTTCTGGCCAAAAAAGGGGCCAGCGAGGTCCACATGGACCCGGGCCCATGGAGCTTTGGGGGTCTCCCATTCCCTTACGGGAGCCGCTGGTGCGACAGGTCTTGTTAGTTGGCAATGTTGACAGTTCGCTACCCAGTCCTCTATCTCCTGGTCAATTTGCGGCCACCAAACATAGCTACAGCCCTCGCCTTCATGCGCACGATGCCCGGATGGGCATTGTGGAGGTACAACAGGACTTGGGACCTGAGACTGGGGGGTACGACCACCCTGTTGCCACATAACAAACAGCCCCGGTGGGCATACAGCTCAAACTGTCTATGGTGGTATGGCAGGAAACTCTCAGCCGGCGGCTGTCGCGGCCACCCCCTACGGACCCAATCTAGAACTCTGGAGTGAGTGGGGTCGGACGCTGAAAGGGTCCTAATGTTGTCCGCGGTGATTGGCGAGTTCAGGTCATCAATTAATAAAACAGAGACTGCCGGAGCGGGGTCTCAGATGGCTTCCGAGAGGGGACAGCGGCTCAAAGCATCAGGGTATGCAATTGCCTTGCCTGGTTTGTACAGAAGTTGATATGAATAGGCCGCCAAAAACTCCGCCCATTGTGACATGTGCGGCGAGAGAATCTGAAGCGTCTGGCAGTCGCCTGCCAGTAGCCCCAGTAAAGGCTTATGGTCAGTGATGAGATAGAAAAATTGACCATATATATAGTCATGGAATCGTTTGATTCCGACTACGGCCGCTAATGCTCCCTATCGAGTTGACTATAATTTCTTTCGGTAGTTGACAGGGTCCTAGAGTAATACACGATGGGGGCCTCCGAGCCGTTTGGCAAAACATGGCTCAGGACGGCCCCTACCCCATAGGGGGAGGCATCACATGTCAGAGAAAGGGGCAGGCTTTCATCGTACTGGATGAGAACAGCGTCAGAAGTGAGGGCGTCTTTGACAGCCCGAAATGAGGCAGCTGCCTTGCGACTCCAATGCCACGGAGTATTGGCATCTAAGAGCCGATGGAGGGGCTCTGCCAGAGACACCTTATGGGATAAGAACACTGCATAGAAGTTGAAAAGTCCAAGGAAGGCCTGTAGCTCAGCCTTAGAGGATGGAGTGGGAGCGTTCTTAATAGCCTCCACCTTGGCAGGGGTTGGATGGATGCCCCGGGTGTCAATCAAAAACCCCAGAAATTCCACCTGGGGAACGCCTACCTTGCACTTGTCTTTCTTGAGCTTTAACTCCGCCTGTCTGAAACGTGTGAGGACAGCCCTTATTTTGACGATGAGGTCATCCTGGTCGGCCGCCGCGATCAGGATGTCATCAAAATAAGGGACTACCCCCGGAAGACCATGGAGCAGCCACTCCATAAGACTCTGAAAGATTCCTGGGGCCACACTGACCCCAAATTGTAATCGATTACACTTAAACGCTCCACGGTGGGTAACTATCATTTGGGCTATGGCAGTGGCCTCATCCACCAGGAGCTGCTGGTAAGCTTGCGCTAAATCCAGCTTTGCGAATGTACGTCCCCGGCCTAAGGAGTGGAGGAGGTATTGTACCACAGGCACAGGGTAGGGGTTTGCTTGCAACGCCCGGTTAATTGTGTACTTGAAATCAGCGCAAATTCTAATAGAGCCATCCTTTTTGAGGGGGATGACAATTGGCGTTTCCCATTTAGAGTGGTCCACCAGCTCAAGCACCCCCTGCCTTATAAGCTTATCTAACTCTCGATCTACCTTGGGCCTGAGGGCCAGCGGCACCCTTCTAGGTTTCAGCCTGATGGGCGTCACCTGAGGATCCAAATTGAAAGAAACGAGGTGACTGGTATATTTACCGAGGCTGCTGTCAAAAACATCAGCAAATTTGTTGAATAGCAGAGAGGAGGCATCAGGGCTAGAAGAGTGGATGCCCGACACGCCGAGGTGAAGGCGGCAAACCAATCGAGGCTAAGCAGACTGGGGAGTTTGTCACAAACTACGATTAGAGGCAGGCGGCCAGAGAAATCGCTATAGGAAATGAGGAAAGTCCCGCATCCCACGGTCGGAATAGGATTCCCCTGGTAATCTTTGAGCTTGATGTGGCAATGCTGCAGCTGCTGCTTCTTGAGCCTCGGCAACAGCACCTTAAGGGTGTCCCAGGCCACCAGGGATTTGGAGGACCCCGTATCGATTTCCATCTTGCACGGGGATCCCTCCACAGCGACTGTGAGATAGATTTTACTCGCTGGGGCGGCCACAGAAGCGGCGGGGAGTCAGGGGTGAAACAGTCCTCCTGGCAGCCAGGTGTTTTTTTGCACTTTGTGCCTGGCTCTACAATCTCCTCAGAGGCCGGACATGCCGCTCTGCAGACACGGGAAAGATGGCCCCACTTGCCGCAACGGCGGCAGACGACTGTTTTAAAATGACAGTCTGCTCTGCTGTGGCTGCCACCGCAGCCCAGACAGCCAGCCGGAGGCTTCTTAGCAGTCGGTGGCCATTTCTTCTTCTTAGTCGCCTTGAGGCGGCTCACCTCATCGTCGTCCGACGAGCCAGCTGGCTCCGTCTCCTCATGATGTATGGACTGGGGCTTGCTCAGAGAGCCCGCTGTCGGTAGGGCCCGTTGTATCTCAGCCAATGATCTGTCCGACATCTCGGACGCCCTCGCCTCATCCATGGCCATTGATAATGTCAGTTCAGAGCGGGCCAGTCACCGCCTCTGAAGCTTCAAGTCCCTGACCCCACACACGAGCTGATCTAGCAGGGCATCATCCAAATCAGGGAACTCACAATGATGCGCTGCCGTGCGCAAGGGGGCCATGTAGTCATTTATGGACTCTCCTTCGTTCTGAGATCGTTGATGGAATGCATGCCGTCTTGCGATTCGGGAGGGGGCCGGCGAGTAATGGTTCTTAAATTTAACCAACAGAACCTCCCACGGCATGGTAAACACAGGCTGCGGGGCAGTGAGAGCTCTCGTGGTGCCGAAGATCTCTCTCCCACATGAACTGAGGAAATAACCTCGCTTCCTAGTGCTTGGCAAGTCAGAGAGATCATTAGCCTGTAGAAAACATTTGAATCTCTTGAGTTAGTCATTCCATGTCTCAGCCACTGGATCATAAGACATGAAGGTAGGAACATGAAGGTGGTGGCCATTGTCAGGAACAGTATTGACGAGCGATCAAAGTTGGTGGGTCAGCCGCCTCAGAGAAATCCCACCTTCATCACCAGTGCTTTGTTCATTGGCGTGGCAATAATTATCGGAGGCTCTGCTGCAGTTAAACACCAACTTTTATTAACAGCAGTGGAACAACACGAACGAACATAACGAGAGCAACAACATCTGACAGCTCCTTAAATAGGAGCCTGTCATCCGGGATGGGCCAATACGCGAGCAGGGATCTCCTGCGAATTCTCTGCTCGCGTCTTAGCCAATCTGCATTGGTTAGCAACAGCTCCGCTGGGCTGAAGTCGTAGCCATGAGGACTCAACAGGGATCTTGGAGTCTTAGTAGACAACCAGCTAAATATGAGCCAGTAGTGTGCAGCGGCAGCTAAAAAAAGGACAATGCAATCCTAAATTGCATTAACAGAGGGATACAATCAAGATCAAGTGAAGTACTAATACCACTCTATAAAGCCCTAGTAAGACCACATCTAGAATACTGCATCCAGTTTTAGTCACCACACTATAAAAAAGACATTGAGACTCTAGAAAAAGTGCAGAGGTGAGCAACCAGGATGATTAGGGGACTGGAGGCTAAAACGTATGAAAAACGGTTACATGAACTGGGCATGGCTAGTCTAGTGAAGAGAAGGACCAGGGGAGACATGATAGCCATTTTCCAATATTTGAGGAGCTGCCACAGAGAGAAGGGGGTCAAGCTGTTTTCCAAAGCACCTGAAGGCCAGACAAGGAATAATGGATGGAAACTGACCACGGAGATATTTAACCTAGAAATGAGGAGGAACTTTCCAGTGAGAACAATCAACCAATGGAACAGAAGTTGCCTTTGGAAGTTGTGAAAGCTTCATCACTTGAGACTTTCAAGAAGAGATTGGACTGCCATTTGTCAGAAATGGCATAGGGTCGCCTGCTTGAGGGGTGGGGTTTGACTAGATGACCAATAAGGTCCCTTCCAACTCTGTTAATCTGTAAATTTGGCAGATTGTCTTTCTTCTGAGGATTATGTTTGCTTGGGATGATTTTCTAGGTTGCATATTTTTATAGTATAGTATAGTCTTTATTGTCATTGTACATCATGTATACAATGAAATTGGTTTTAGCCTCACTGGTGCAATCCATGACAAAAAATACAAACAACGTAAATAGTATAAAGAATAATCCCTATGCAAGTAATTAGGGGGGGAAAAATAAAAAAAAGAAAAAATAGTCATATGTTTCTGCATGTGCATGGAGTGATTGTGATTGTGGTTGTGTTTAAGAGTCTGACAGCCCAAGGAAAAAAACTATTTTTAACCTATTTGTTCGGCTGGCTATGCTTCGATGTTTTCTGCCTGATGGTAGAAGTGCGAAGGACACTGACCAGGGTGTGAATCATCTCCAAGTATCTTTCTTAGTCTGCTAAAGCAGCGAGACCTGGAGATGTCATCCAGTGGTGTTAGAGGACAACCAATGGTTTCTTGTGCCAAATTGATCACTCTCTGTAGTGCCTTCCTGTCCACAGCAGTTAAACCAGCGTACCATAGTGTAATGGTATTCTATCGTGAACTAATAGAAAGAAGTCATCAGCCATTGTTCCACCTGATTTTTTTCACAGGACTCTTAAGGAAAGACAGATGTTAAGACGTCTTATGTTTTAAAGATGGGATTGAAGTCAGTCGGAGTCAGATCTTCCTAAGCATTTTAAATAATAGGTTGCAAATGATTCTGACATTTTTCCAAGCGATACATTGGCTTTACGGTAAGTCTCTCTTGCTATAAAATATATACCGGTATTGATTAATATGTAAAGTTCCATTCTGATAAAACTTTATAGTAATTTTATTAAAGATTATAATTGCAACTGGGCAATTATGAACAATGCAAACTAAAAGTGACTTCCCAATTTCATCACAAGTATAATCAATTTTAATAACTTATCACCTTCTCTTAAAATACAACAAATGATCTCTTCCTACATCCCATCTCTTCTCTATAAACAAATACATACGGGCAGTCCTTCACGTACGACCACAACTGAACCTAAAATTTCAGTTGATCAGCAAGACAGTTGTTAAGTGAGTTTGTCCCATTTTATGATTTTTCTTCCCGTAGATGTTAAATGAATCACTGCAATTGTTAAGTTAGTAACATGGTTATTCAGTGGCTTCTCCATTGACTTTGCTTATCAGAAAGTCACAAAAGGTGATCACATGACTTTGGAACACTGCAATCATCATAAGTAGACACCAGTTGACAAGCAAAGTCAATGGAGAAGCCAGATTTAACAATCATATTACTAACTCAACAGCTGCAGTGATTCACTTAACAACTCACTTGGTCTGTTGTATGGATGTTTGGGTGGTTTAGGGGTGGGGAATTGTGGTGGGTGGGAGTGTGTTTGGGGATTGTTATGTGTGTTGGACCTGGTCTTTGGGTGTTAATTGAATTTTGTTGTATGGGTATACTGTGTATACACGTACAATGACAATAAAGTTATTTATTTATTTATTTATTATTTAACAACTGTGACAAGGAAGTTCCTAAAATGGGGCAAAACTCACTTAACAATTGTCTGGGTTTCAGTGAATGATAAGTGAAAGCCAGCCTCTCTCAGAAAACAATGTCAATTATTTGGTCTAGTCAGACAAAATGTTCCAGCTATGACATCATATGTCTAGTTACCAAATCTTATAGTTACATAATAATTAATTTCTTCCTAAAGAGATTTAGTTGAAAGGTGCTGCTCCTATAGTTATTTATATAATGTTGTTACAGTGTTATATAAAAAGGATTATTGCTAATCCTTGGTTAACAACAGCAATTGGGACTGAAATTGCTGTCAATATGCAACAGGGTCGCTAAGCAATCTCCCATGACCATTTGTGACCGCTGTTCCCGCAGTCTTGGTCGTTGTCATTAAGTGAGGATTGCAAGAATTGTTAAGCAAAGACCTCATCGCTGACCATGGCTTCTGAATTCCTGATAGCTTTCTCATTGATTTTGCTTAGGACAATCATGTGACTGCAGGATGCTGTGGTGGCTGGAACCCCAGGGTCAGTCATAGATACCATTGGTTCAGCATTGTTGCAAGTTCAAAAGGTAACTGAATGAGAAATCCTTAAATGAGAACCACCTGTATGTGGAAGAGACTTTTTGGAAAACATAAAATTAATTCTATCTATTTAAGTATCTCATCATGGGATTAATTTACCAGACACTTTCAGAGGCACTGTTACACCATACAAAAAATTAATAGTTACCGGTGCATCCTCATACAGCTGTCAGCTGGGTCCTATTTTCTGTCCCATCCCTACAAATGAATTATCTATTTGGGAAACATTCATCCCAATTAGTTCCTGCAAAAACACTTGTATAAAAGTCATTAGTCTTGTCAATTTCTAAAAGACTAGGCTTAGAATGATAGGGGAAAGGGGTTATTTTTGCCAGGATGCCAGGATTAATCTATCAAACTATTTTCCACAATGGCACTGACCATTCGACTTTAGCATTCATTTCATGAAACTTGGTTCCTAAAATGCATGTCAAAATGTAGGTTTTGAGGTCAGTGGCCACTGGTAAAGGAGCAACAGTTACATCTTGAATTATTTTAGGAAAATATGGAAAGGATAGTGAAATAATGACAGAATCTTCAGCAGATGGTCATTCAACCCATTTAAAAACCTTGAAGGAGTCCACAACCTTCCCAGCAATCTGTTCCATTGTGAAAATATCTTCTGGGACTTCCTGCTAATATTTAGTTGAAATTCGTTTTATTTTCATTTTATCACATTGGTTCAGATCCTATCTTCTGGATTAACACAAAAGAAAATATTTTCAAGTGTTACATCATATTTTAATTGTATAGTCATTTTAAGCATTTAATCACAAGATGGCCAACTATATATTTTTTTGTCTACTGAATTATCTGAACACAGATCCTATGGTGCAGTGTATCATACAAACCCACAAAATTAGACTTAATACAGTAAAACATCATTAAGTTTATTTTGACATAGACTGTTTTCTTTCCTCCAAGCTATTTCTTTTCCATCCCATGGAACTTCTCACTATATTGCAGTTGTTGGAAATTATGAGTAGACATGATCCTTCAAGTATTTTGATCTCATTATTTGGGTTCATGCATTATGCTAAGCCATAAAATGATTCATTTGGTTTTGGCTTAGATTGCTGTGGTGAATCAAATCAACTGTGGTTTATCATGGTTTAGTACAATATATGAACCAAATCATGATCTTTATTTGTAAAACTCAGAATTCATTTGAACTTGGAATAATGGTAGCAAAGTAGTATAGATAAATCAGATTCAGAGTAATATATTCTCAAAAACAATGCTATGGCATTGTGCTTATACAAACTGAGCCTTCCAAACTTTTTTTAAAATGTAGGGTCATGCATAGCATGTTGCAAATCTAATCAATTAGGTAGGGTTAATGCCTGATCTAATTAACACAGATGGGGATGTTGACAGTATATACTAGATCAGGGGTGTCAAACTCACATCATCATGATGGCGTCACATGACATATTGAGACTTTTCCTCCCTTCCTTAAACTGGGCGTGGGTGTGGCCAGCACATAATGCATCCGGCCCGTGGGCCAGGAGTTTGACAGCCCTGTACTAGATGAAGCTGAGTGAACACCTTCCTAGACGAATAGAATAGAATAGAATAGAATAGAATAGAATAGAATAGAATAGAATAGAATAGAATAGAATAGAATAGAATTCTTTATTGGCCAAGTGTGATTGGACACACAAGGAATTTGTCCTTGGTGCATATGCTCTCAGTGTACATAAAAGGAAAAAAAGAAAAAATACATTCATTAAGAATCATAATATACAACACTTAGTGATAGTCATAGGTTACTAATGAGCAATCAAATCATACTAAGAAACAAATAGAACAATATAAATCGTAAAAATACTAGCAACATGGTTATAAGTGGGAGGATATAGGCAATAGGAAGGAGGAGAAGAATAATAGTAATACAGTCTTAGTAAATAGTTTGATAGTGTTGTGGGAATTAGTTGTTTAGCAGAGAGATGGCTGTTAAGTTTGGGCGAAGAAGGGAGTCAAAGCCGGTGGAAAGTAACCAGTTTCTTTTATTAAGTTTCTACAGTAACATTCTAGCAAAAGGCTCAGACTGGCAGCGCTCTTTATAGAGGGCTGTCAGTCATTAGCCAATAGATTTAAAGTATTTTCTCGCGTCTAGTGCAGACTGGAGTGAAACCTTACAGTCATGCCTGCACATTCACAACAATGGCATTCGGGAGAAAACTGTTCTTGTGTCTAGTTGTTCTAGTGTGCAGTGCCCTATAGCATTGTTTTGAGGGCAGATGTTGAAACAATTTATGTCCAGGATGTCTATAGATATTTTCTCAGCCCTTTTTTTGACTCATGCACTATACAGGTCCTCAATGGAAGGGAGGTTGGTAGCAATTGTTTTTTCTGCAGTTCTAATTATCAGCTGAAGTCTGTCTCTGTCTTGTTGGGTTGTAGAGACGGTTATAACCAGATGGTTATAGAGGTCAGATGACAGACTCAATAATTCCTCTGTAGAACTGAATCAGCAGCTCTTTGGGCAGTTTGAGCTTTCTGAGTTGGTGCAGAAAGAACATTCTTTGTTGTGTTTTTTTGATGACATTTTTGATGCTAGGTGTCCATTTTAGGTCTTGAGATATGGTAGAACCTAGAAGTTTGAAGATCTCTACTGTTGATACTGTGTTGTCTAGTATTGTAGGAAGTGGTAATATAGGAGGGTTTCTCCTAAAATCTATCACCATGGTTTTGAGTGTGTTTAATTCAAGATTGTTCCGGTTGCACCACAAGGCTAGTTGTTCAACCTCCGATCTGTATGCAAATTCGTTGTTATCTCGAATGAGACCAGTCACTGTTGTATTATCTGCAACTTCAGTGCTTTAACAGAGGAATCTTTTGAGATGTAGTCATTGGTGTATAGAGAGAAGAGAAGTGGAGAGACCACATAGCCCTGAGGTGCTCCTGTGCTAATTGCACAGGTATCTGATGTGATTTTGCCTAGCTTCACCTGTTGCTTCCTGTCTGTTAGGAAGCTTATGATCCATTTACATGTGTGGTCAGGTACAACTAGCTGATTTAGTTTAGTTAGAAGAATATCTGGAATGATATTGAATGCTGAGCTGAAGTCTACAAAGAGGGCCCTTGCATAGGTCTTTGGAGATTCAAGATGTTGTAGGATGTAGTGCAGAGCCATATTAACAGATCATCTATCTATTTGCTTGGTAGGCAAGTTGCAAGGGGTCTAACAGCGGATCCATAATGGTTTTCAGGTGGGCCAGCACTAGCATTTCAAAGGTTTTCATAACTACAGATGTTAGAGCAACCAGTCTGAAGTCGTTCAGTTCCTTGAAGAAACGACGGAGGGTTTCTTCGGCACTGGGATGATAGCAGAGCGTTCAAAGCAAGAAGGAATATACCACATCTCTAGTGATTTATTAAAGATGTGGGTGAAGATGGGGGCCAGATGGTCAGCACAGGCTTTTAAGCAAGAAGGAGTTATCTTGCCTGGGCCTGGTGCTTTTCCTGGCTTTTGTTTGTGAAATAGATCTTGCAACCCATTTTCTGTAATCACCAGAGGTGGTGGGCCCAATGAGATGGGGTCAGTTCAGAGGTAAAATCCAGCAGGTTCTGACAGGTTCTGGAGAACTGGTAACGGAAATTTTGAGCAGTTCAGAGAACCAGCAAATACCACTCTGGCCCCAGAGTGGGATGGGAATGGAGATTTTGCAGTATCCTTCCCCTGCCATGCCCACCAAACCATGCCCACGAAGTCACACCACATCCACCAAGCCACACCCACAGAACCGGTAGTAAAAAAATTTGGATTTCACCACTAGGTCAGTTGAAGGAGGCTTGGCTGTTGTTGGTGTGTCTGAGACGAAGATTGTGGAGATGGGTGGCAGTAGTTTTCTCTCAAACCTACAGTAAAACACATTCAGGTCATCTGCCAGTTGTTGATTTCCTTCAGCATGGGAAGGGGATTTGCTGTAACTGATGATAGATAAATTTGCCCCTTAAAAAACTAGGAGCAAACTAGGAATAGAAAATATCTTTAAGCCATGGCCTGTTCTTCAAGAGAATGCCATACAGGCTAGAGGTTTCTGTTTCTACTTTTCTACTGATGTTGTATATATTAAAGGATTATGAATTGCCATGCAGATGTGACTTGTGTGGGTTGGATGAGAACATTTGTATTTGCTGGTGGACATGTTCCTTCCAGTTCTTAGTAGGCAATGGATTTTCCTTGGGAACAGCAGGACAGAAGGAAATAATTAAACTCTTCTCTTTACCTACCATGGTCATTATTCTAATTGAAAATATATACCTGTTATTTTGTTACTGTTTAAAGTGTGTTTAGCTGAATTAGGTTTAAATTAGAATTAGAAACAATCTCTGTTTATAGTCCCTAAGAAAAAATTTGAAATTATTGAATTTTACTGTACCATATGTTGTTGGGTTTTAAAATATATAGCTAAGGAAGTGTTGGCAAACCTTTTTGACACTGAAAACCGGAAGAGCAGTTCCCTGCTCTTCATGCGCGTGCTGGGAAGCTGAGCTTCCGGTTTCTGGCATGCGCATTCACACAGGTCACCTGGTCTTTTGGTTTCTGGTGCTCCTGTGTGCGCGAAGACTAGCTGACTGGCACGCATGTGCATGCAGAAACCCAGAAGAGCAACGGGCAATGGCTGGCATGCCCAGTGAGATGGCTCTGCATGCCACTTCTGGCATGTGTGCCATAGGTTCGCCATCACTGAGCTACGGCCTAAATTCATTTGCTAAAGACTATTTTTCTCTGAAGTTCTGGAACTTCCTATACATGGTGACTTTCTGAGGTATAGGTCTGAATTAAAAAACAGCTTTTTGTGTGCTATGAATTTAGATGCATAATTTCTTGGTAGGAATGGATGGTATGTGAAGTTATCACTATGTTATTAAAATCATAAGATTGCATGACTCCATCCGGTCTCTTAGAACTGTCCTGGGTGATCCAGGATCTAAGGAACGGTCTAAAACAACTCATCATGACCAACTTCTTGCAGCCAGCTCACTATGGCCAACTTGCTGAGGACAACTCGCCATGGCAAACTTGCTGTAGGACAAGAGTTACACTAATATCGAAGAAATAGTGGAATAGAATCATTAAAGGATGCTAAAGGAGGGACAAAATGAAATGAGAATGATAAAAATTAAAATAGTTTTTATTATTATATAGAATTAAATTGTTGAATTGTCCCACAGTGAGTTATCCAATGGTGAGTTGGCCATGGCTAGTTGTCTGATTCTGCTAAGGAAAGCTGCAGATCATACTCTTCTCATTGTGTCTTAATGTTATTTGTAAGTCACATCTATGCATTTAGGCAGTTGCCGCCCTTCTCCGGAGACTCAGGGCGGCTTACAATGCGTTAAGCAATAGCCTTCATACTTTTGTATATTTTATACAAAGTCAGCTTATTGCCCCCACAAACTGGGTCCTCATTTAACCTACCTTAGAAAGGATGGAAGGCTGAGTCAACCTTGAACCTGGTGAGATTTGAACTTACTGTAATTGCAGACAGCTGGTGTTAATCACAGTGCTTTTAGTCTGCTGAGCTATCAGGCCCGTTTTCCCTCTTAATTGCACTGGGACAGGAACAATAATATATAATCAGGAGATGTATTTTTATTTATTTATATTCCACCTTTATTACTTTTTTTAAATAAATAATTCAAGGGGACGAATACATCTAATACTACATCCTTCCTGCTTCTATTTTCTCACAAGAACCATCCTATCAGGTGAGCTGATATTTATTTCAATCTTTATTACATTGATCAAATATTCAGGACCTCTTGCCCTGAAAAAGATGTTGTAAACATGTCCTTTATTTCAAGAACATGTTCACACCACACATTAAATCACAAACCAGCCAAGGACAGAGCAGCTCCTCAGCTGTGGGACAGCTATTAAGTCCTTGCTTCAGTGTACCTTGCAAAAAGAGTATTCCAGCCAAACGTTATATTCTCCGCCGATTCTGCTTCATAAATGGATTAGTTAGGTTTGCTTTTCATTCGTAACCCTCCCGTTCCTTAAAGCAACTTTTAAGTAGGGAAAATAAAATCGAAACCCTGATAACCCATTGCCTTCTGAAAGGCCAACCATGTGTAAGCATCCAAAGTTTGGGATAGGCTTGTTTAAAAAGAACGGCAGGTGCGAGCTACCCAGGAAGATTCTACCCAGATGCTGCCTGAAAGCGATAGGGGGCGTGGCTGAGCCCCTTTCGCTGAAAAAGAACAGCTGGGAAGGAGACGAGCTAGGGGGAAAGGCGGTGGGAGGAGTGCGCGCAGTGCAGAGAGGGTTGGCCGCCTTGGAGCGCGCATCATCGGCGCATCAGCGGAAAGGGAAGTCGGAGGGCGTGCACACCCCCTGCTCGGGCGGGCCCCTAAGCAAGCAAGGTGGAAGGGAAAGCTTTGCGCTCTGGATAGCCGATCTGGACCAGTCGGCCTCCCAGTCCAGGTTGCTGGCTGAAGACGCCTAGTCTTTTGCTCCATGCAATGCACCGCCTCCTTTAGCGCGATGCAACGGGCCGGAGGAGGAGGAGGAGGAGGAGGAGCGGCCGCCGCAGCAGCAGCAGCAGCCGCCGAGCCCGGAGGAGGCAGTGGGAGAGGAGGTGACAACGGCGGCGAGGCGGTTGCAGCAGCAGCGGCCTCTTATCGGGTACTGAGTCGCTTGCTGGGGTACGGCGGACCAGAGTCAGCCGCAGCCGGCTTGGGGCTGAGCAGAGCTGTCGGAGAGACTGCCGCTATTGCAACTCGGGATCGTGGAAGGGCGGGCGGGTTGCGGGGCTCGCAGCTTCTGGTCTTCCGCCCTGGAGAAACCGGAGAGCCCTCGGCGGGGTCCCCAGCCGGCTGTCTGCCTCCGCCGCCGCCGCCACTGCCTCAACCACCCCCGTCGGAGCTCCTGTGCGCTAGGCATCGGTGTGCTCTCCTAGATGCTCCGAAGGGCGAACCGGGAGGGGGACGATGCTGGAGCGGAACGCCGAGTGGCTTCATTTTCCCTCCGGGAGCCGGCCTGGAGTTACAGCTGGCGGCTCTGGGACTCCATCAAGCACCTCCGACGGTGCTAGGAGGGCTGGGCAAGCCTCCCGGCGATTGCTCCTGCATGAGCCTCTTGCCTCAGCCGGCGATGGCCCCGCCGCCCACTCTGTCCTTGTTGCCCCCGGGGGAGGAGACCAGCGACGCCCTGCTGGTGCTGGAAGCTCTGGGCCCTGACGAGGAGGATGAGGACGAGACGGCTGCAGGGCAGGCCGAGCCCTCCAGTACCGAGAGCAGCCGCGTTCAGTTGCCCGCCGTAGCCGTCCCGGTGTTCGCTGCTGCTGCTCTTCCTCCTTCGGCAGGCCCGGCACCCGCCGCTGCTACCCCCCGTCCCAGCTCTTCGGCCCCCTCCAGGAAAGGTTCCTTGAAGGTTCGCCTCAGCCGCCTTTTCCGCACCAAGAGCTGCAGTGGACCATCCTGCAACGCCGGGGCAGCTGCTGGAGCACGCCGGATCGGAGAGAGGGAACTTCTACAAGCCGCTGCTGCCCCAGCCCCCTCGGGCACGGCAGGAAGCCTCCCTGATGTGTCTCAACCTGGCTACCGGGAGCAGGACTCGAACAGGTGAGGAGGCGCTGGATCGCTGGAATATGGATAAAGGAAGGAGAGTTGAGCAGGCTGTTGTTCAGTTGCATCAATCTGGTAGGGGACAGAATGAAAGAGGGTATTAGGGTGGGCAAAGTGGATATGGAAACTGCTGCCTTGCAAGCATCTCCAGCACTCTTGCCTTTGGCCTCAGTTGTGGAATTGTCAAATACTTGGAGAAGTGTTCTATGCCTTTTTTTAAAAAAAAAAATTCAACTCAGTCTTTGAACTTTGAGGTGGCATCTCCAGATCTTTTGGTCTGCAAGTCCTCAGTAGTATTTCCCTTTAGATATTGAAGGGAAAATATTTCAAGGCTTCTATATTTTTGTACATCATTGGCTGTTTTTGTCCAGAGTTTGAAATTGAAAGGATCCAATTGTATTTGTGATGTATTCTCAAGCCTGTTGGAAGGAATTTTATTTATTTATTTTATTTTATTTTGATTTATATGCCGCCCTTCTCCGGAGACTCAGGGCGGCTACAATGCGTTAAGCAATAGCCTTCATACTTTTGTATATTTTATACAAAGTCAGCTTATTGCCCCCACAAACCTGGGTCCTCATTTTATCTACCTTAGAAAGGATGGAAGGCTGAGTCAACCTTGAGCTGGTGAGAATTGAACTCGCAGTAATTGCAGGCAGCTGGAAGCTAAATACTACCTTTAACAATAGCATTACTGCTGCGCCAATTAGGCTCATATTCACTGACCATATTCTACCATCACTTCTCATTGGTAGACATACTTTGCCTTGTTTCATATTCAGTCTTTGGTACCTCAAGTTAAAAAGATTCACTATGCCCATAGTGCATTAGAGAATTTACTTGGGATCTTGGAATATTGCTATTAAACAGTGTAAGTAGCTTTTTACAACTTTGTTGTCCAGTTGTAAAAAAAAAGTAGTAAAACCTTATAAAGCTGACTACCTTACATTAAATTAAATAGAAAAATGGATAGTTATGACTTTGCATCTGAAGTTGCATCACTTTCATTCTGGGTGAAGTTTTCTGTTCAATTCTTGGAGATGTGCCTGGACAAGTCCTTACAGTTTTCTTGGCAAGTGATTGGCCATTGCCTCCTTGGTAGAGTTGAGAGAAAGTGGCTGGCCCAAAGTCACCCAGTTGGCTCTGTGCCTAAAGCAGGACTAGAACTTGCCCTGTTTCTAAGAGCCTGATGCCTTAACCTTCACACCAAACTGGTACTTTGGTTACATGTTCCTTAATCCTTAGAAAATAATCAGAGCCACTTTTCCCAACTGTTTATAGATGTTGTCATTGAGGGACCTAATATAAAAAGAAATAGGAACCAGAGATTTTACCACCTCTGCCTCTGGGATTGTGAGTGCAATAAAACTGTAGTACTGGGGCCTGACTAACTAGGACTAACTTTTCCTTGCAAATTGCAGTATGTGTATGATACAAATCAAGGTGATAAAAAATATGATGAAACATATGTCATAATGTCACAGTGCAAATCATATGGGGTGTATACATAAATCGGGTGGTTTATAACATGCATTTTTTGTCATTTGTTACCTTCTGCAGATGTCTCTGAAGTGACTGAAGTTGGTTCACAGGGCCTTAATGTGATAATTTCTAGTAATTTTTGGAAGGATTTGTGATTCTGATCTTGCTTTTTAAAAAAAAACACTCATTCAGAAAAAGCGTTTTGCTCTAAGTCTATGTCTAATGCCTTCCATAACTCTGAAATGTCAATAGATTAAGACAGCCTATTATTATTTCTACAGGATTTCAGATGGATTTTTTCATAGATTGACTTTGCCTGGTGATATAGTATTGGTTAGTTTAATCTGTCCACTTTACAGGTTCACATACCACTTTAAACTATAAACTAGCCACAAACTGAGTTGCTCAGCCTGTTTGGGTGAAAGGTGATGGGATAGTTTGTGGTTTAATATTTATACAAATGTGAGAGGAAAAGATACTGAATTTTATAAGGTGCTGACTAAATTTGCTCGCTCTGGATTAAAATACATAGGTAGAATGATGGTATTCACTTGGTTTTTTCTCAACAAAGTTTTCCATTTTGTTTTTTATACTTCTAGATATGTTGGACTGCCATTCTCTTCATTCACTTCTGATTTGGCACTTACAGTTCTGTATTTTTGGAAGGTGCCAGGTTGGCAGAGACTGTAATGTGCTTACATAAAAAGTTTTTGTTTTGTATAGCCCTGATTTGATCTGATTTGTAATCATGCTGATTTGAAATAGGGTTCAACCTGCATCTTGATTTGATCTGATTTGTAATCAGGTTCAACCTGCATCTCCCACATTAATGCTAAATACTTTGGCCCACCAGATTCATAAACTAATATTCAAGTGCAAGAATTTGGTTATTGTGGCTGGTTAATGCACATTCAGGTGGGTCCCTTATAATTCATTGTTAAATATATTTTACATGCAGAAGATCTCAAGAATCTCTGATCAGACACCTGACCAGTACTACTGTAGTGTCAAGAAACCTACAGCTTAGTCCTTCTTGAAGAATTATTTCCACTTATGGGAGAAGGGATTGGGGAACAGAGGACTTGGGTAGCTCCCTTCTACTCCAGTCAGCATTGCCAATGTTTGGAGGTGACAAGAAATATAAGCCAGAACCTCTTAAAAGAACCCCTTCCCCATAGTGAGGAAAATGACCAAGTGGAGCTGCTGAGGTCATAAATTGACTTTGAAGGACCATATTGTCATTCCTGTGACCTGAGTTCTCTTTCAATTCTTGGTCTAGGACACATAAATCTACCATAACATGGATAGAACAACAACAAAAAATCCTGGTAAATTAATGCTGCAAAAAAAAGCTATTTTCTTAATTGTCCTCACTTGTGTTTCAGTTTCCTCAGTCAATGACCACATTTATGAACATGCTAAACTATCTGATTAGTATATCTATCACTTTGCCTGCGTAGTGGGTCAAACTAAGATAGTTCACTCATTTCATTCTGGGGTGTTATCTGGATCTGTAATTAGGCCTATCTTCTCCTTTCTGGACACAGAAGCAAGGAAGTAAAGCAGCTATTAAATGAATTTGCTACAGCCTCATCTCTGTTTCTTCTATTTCCTTTTTCTGATCTCTCTCTCTCTGTCTCTCCCTCCCTCCCCCCCTGTGTGTGTGTGTGTGTGTGTAATATGATGAGCAGAGGCAAATTGACCTTGGATGTTGTGCCTTTTTGACACTGCCATTTCCTCTTTTTTCTTAGACAGCAAAATATCTTGGGCTAGCAATTTTGACTCAGAAGGCTTAGTGTTAATAGAAGTTTAAGCACTGGCTAAATAAATAATTTATTTTTTATGAAATCATCTATTAATAAAGCCATGCTTCTGTCTGAAATTGGACTTCCAGATTAGCTAAACCCATGGGTCTGTTCCCTATGACACTTTTTGACTGTGTGTACATATATTCACTCAGGTCATATAAAAGTCTAGCAAAAATATTTAGTGTTTGTACCTGAAAAGTTTATCCTTGTTTGTTTCTTACTGTAATTGTTTAGTGCGTGGGTTAGTCCGTAGTTTAGTATATTTTGGTCTGGCAAGCCTAAAAAATTAATTAATTCTTAAAATGTGTTGTCTGAAATACTGTATTGGTGAAGAAGATTCCACCATGGAGCATTCCTTAATAATCAAAATTACTAAGGCAAAAGGCATGTCCCACCTTGCCAAAATCTTTGTTTTCTAAGGGAATGAACTGGATGTATATATTAGGGAAATGCATTTATTTTTTCTTTCTAGTTTGTTGAGGTCCTGTATCTCAGATGGCATGAAGAGTGGGCAATATTATTTAGCCTTAGGTTTAATTATCTTTAAAAGTTTACAATTTTAATATATATGATGTTGTTGAAGCATAGCTCCCATCCTCTCTCACTTGAAATTCAGCAGTGTGGTACCAGTCATTTGTGATTTAACCTTGGCTTTTTTGACATTTGAGGAAATTTAAAAATATTGTAGACTATACAGAGAAAGAAAAAGTAAAGCCACTTTTTAGTACATATGCTCAGTCCTCCCTTCCTCTCTCCCTTTCTCTCTCTCTGCATTATAGAGGTTTTTTTAAAAGAAAAAGTTGCTCTACAGGTTTTTCACTTTTTAATTGTTTTTTTTTCTCTCTTTGGTGATAATAGAAAAATGGAACATAAATTGAAATAATAAATGGGCAGCTTGATGTCCAAATAATTGATTCCTTCAGAGCTAACCTCCTTCATTCTTTTTATAGGCCAAGGGGAAATAAAGTGAAGAATTTATGGTATAGTTGAATCAGATCTTATTGTGGATACAGATAAAAGGAGAGGTAAATGCAATCATATCTTTATTTATAGACTCTTTTGTCTGTATTTTTGTAGAAAACAAAGACTGATGCGAACACAAAGTGCCTTTTCTCCAGTTGCTTTTGGTCCCCTCTTCACAGGTAAGTGTTGAACCTGATGCTTTTCTTTCTCTTCCACTATTATTGAAGGAAGCCCTATAGTTTTACTCAATTTTGGATACATAATACGTTGCTATTAGACCAGAGTTCCCCAACCTTTCTGGGTTGCGGCCCAGACTGGGGAGGGGGGAAAAGAAGGGTTGATTTTATGGGAGGGGCAGGTGCATGTGCATGCACACGCACCTGTGATGTTCAGGGCGACGCTTGTGTGAGTTGGGCCACAAATGTCTGCAACAAGGCTTGTGTGAATGAGGCCATGAACACCCTTGGCAACCTTTATACGAGTGGGGCTGTGCACGTGCACCAGCTACTCACACGGTCTGGTGGCAATTAGACCATGGCCTGATAGTGGGCCATGGCCCACAGGTTGGGGACTCCTATATTAGATTATGAGTAATTTAAATTTTAAAAAAAACCTAGTTTTGGAGTGATTCTGATTTTTGAACAAAAAATATTAAATACCATGAATATATTATATATTTTCTCATCCCCAATCAAAAAAGTCTTCTATAGACTAGCTTTCCCAGCCAGATAATATTCATGTGTTGGACTTTATGTTTGTTAATCCTCAGATATCATAGGAGAAGACTGTTTTAGAAAGGCTTTCTCCTAAATAACCTATCCCGGTGTCCAGAAGGTTCACAGAGTAAATTGAATGAGAGATTGTCTAGCTGTCCATCATAAAATAGAAGAATATTAGTAGCTGTCGCTATGTATTGGATTAGGTCTCTCCCCTGGAATCCAGAAGAGTCTTGTTGCCCAAACTCGAGTAACAACCTCTCTGTTAACATCTGATTTCTATTTAAGCAAGTCTTTGCTTTTAGCTGAAGACAAAAACCTAATTCTGAAATCATGGCATCAGTTCAGATTAAAATACATATACTAGTGTTTTGAAGACGTTAGCTTTTCCCATAGAATCCCAAATGTGCCATAGAATTAGAGCCAAGGAAACATGAAGAAAGAAATGTTGTTTCTCATTTCTAAGTAATATAATAGCAAACAGGGCATGTCTTAGTGAATTTGCAGAAAATTCCAACAATTTTAAGGTGAAAATTTTAAAAGCATCTTTTCCTTCTGGACAGGTGACATAGTTGGAATACAGAGAATATACTATAATTCCAGATTCTAGGACATGATTTGGTCACACAGTTTTGCATAAACAGCACATATTGATCTTCCCAAGAAACATTTTTTAAAAATGGATCAAATCTCACTGGGTTTTGTTGTTTTCATTCTGAAATATCACTACAATTTGATGCATTTAGCTGAAAGCTCACAAGATGTTGATATACCTGGGCAATATTGAGACCTAGCTTTGAGATTGGGAAGCTATTTGCCTTCTGTCTGTTAGCCATTTAGCTATGGTTGTTCTTGAATCTTTCCTTCAGCTTTTGAATATGTCTGAGGACTTGGGAATGGGGAATTATGGTCAGGATGCTTGAAGTTTTGTACTTACTAAGCAGAGGTGGGTTTTACTTACCTTTGCTACGGGTTCACTTGCGCACGCATGCGCAGATCGTATTTGATGATGTCCGGGCAGGTGGGTGGAGCCTCCTGCTGCCACTACCGGTTTTCCCGAACCGGGGCGAACCGGTAGCAACTCACCACTGCTACTAAATATTTGGATTGCAGACATAAATCCAGAAGCTGTTTTCAATATTGGACACTTTGCTATGCCATATGACAAAAGTATCTTTTACCCAATGTGAGGTAGAATACTATACAGGGTAACCCTGGATTTACAATCACAATTGAGCCCAACACTTCTGTTGCTAAGTGAGATAGTTGTTAAGTGAATCTGACTTTTGCTTGTCAAGAAGGTCACTAAAGGTGATCACATGACCCTGGGACATTGCAGCCATCATAAATATGAATCAGTTGCCAAGTGTCTAAATTTTGATCACATGACCGTTGGGATGTTGCATTGGTCGTAAGTGCGAAGAATGGTTATAACTCTCTTTTTTTAGTGCTGTTGTAACTTCGAATGATGACTAGATGAACTATTGTAAATTGAGGATTACCTGTATTTTCCCAGCCCAACTCACAAAGGCATTTTCTTTGATGTACAGAGGATTGCCTTTGCTATTTGTTGTTATAAACAAAAATTTGCTCGTCAAGTCTGTGTTTTTTGCTCCTTAAAGGTTTTGGAGCTAAATTGTGGATATTCACAAGCGTATGAAATACAACATTGTTCTGTGCCTTCCGATACAGATTGAATACTATTTCATAGTGCAACATTTGGCCCAGATATTCCCTTAGCAAAACTTGTTTCAGCAAGTTTGAAAGTCAGCTAAATCCTTAAGTTTAATTATTCATAAGCAAGGGAAGTGACCCTACTTATATAATGGCTTTTGGCTCTAAAAATGACCCACAAGATAGCTCATGAGACAAAGAATATTAAAATATAACGATCTTTTAAGAGTTCAGCTGAGTAAGCCGCCCTGAGTCCTTTGGGAGAATGGCGGCATATAAATCCTAAAAATAAATAAATAAATAAATAAGTTAAAATCTTCTGTTTTCAGTTAAATGCCTTAAAATGAGATGACACATGTGACTGTCCAAAAACAAAGCAGCTTATTTTCCGTTGGAAGGGAATTTCATAGTCATTGTGCTACCACAAAAGGCTCTGTTTTATATTACCTCTAAGCAATTATTTTGGTTGATATAGACAGGTCTGTGAAAGACGATCAACTTCTTAAATCACTATCATCTGAAATACATACTCCAGAAAGCAATCTGTTTGCCACTCATTTAACTGGTGATAGTTTTGGAATACTTTCCAAGAGTAGCCCGTGTGTCTACATTGTAACAAATTTAATTAGGAATCAACCATGATATATGCCTGTAGTCAGAGATTGTTCTGATATTAGACCTACACTTCTGACAAGAGCAATAGTGCTCAAATGTGCTAGGTCAGGGGTCTGCAACCTTAAAACACAAAGAGCCATTTGGACCCATTTCCCACAGAAAAGAAAACACCAGGAGCCATAAAACCCTTCCTGTGCCTGACTATTTCTTGAACGGCCACAAAACTAATAAATAATAAATAAATAACTTTATTGTTATTGTACGTGTCTATACAGTATACCCATGCTACCCAAACTAGCATATGTAGTTGAATTAAATGTTCTGTTTTCTTCTGAAACTTTTATTTTCTTGGATTTATCCATGGTTGGCCTGTCGGGAGTTGAAAAGCTCAGTACATCAGGTGCCGGTGGGTGTTGCACATTGGTAGTTGTGATGCATATTTTGAGTGACACGGAACCACAGCAGAGGGGTGAAAGAGCCACATGCGGCTCCAGAGCTGCAGGTTGCTGATACCTGTGCTAGGTGAAGTTACATTTGCATTAGGCTCCAAAGCATATTCTCTCTCTCTCTCTCTCTCTCTCTCTCTCTCTTTCTCTCTCTCTCTCTCTCTCCAGGTGAGACAGTATCTCTGGTAGATGTTGATATCTCTCAGCGTGGCCTGACATCCCCACATCCTCCAACACCACCTCCTCCTCCACGGCGAAGCCTCAGCCTTCTGGGTAACTACTTGCTTCTTTATCTACTTTCTTTTCAAACTGTATTTCCACTAGCATCTTTCAGCCAAAGAAGACAATGGCCATCTTCTTCAGCCTTGGAAATAATATTTTTGAATACAGATAGTCTTTTTTTAGTGACCACAGTTGGGAATGATGGCTCAGTCACAGTCACTAAGTAAACTGCCACCGTGCTTATGATCTTACTTCAGCTTTCTTTTGCTTGAGAAAGGTTGAGAAGGTTGTAAATGGAAGTTGTAAAGTTACTTTTTAATTACTATCATAACTTCACATGTTGGCTATATGAGGCAGTCACTAAAAAAGGACTACCATTAAGAGGATTTCCTTGGAATTCTTTATACCATCTCCTTTTTTAAAAAAACAAATTATTTCAAAGCAGTAACTTCTATATATTCTCAGTTATATAACTATTCTGTTTTCTTTTTTCCTAGTCTCAAACCCACATTCAGAACTAAATTCCTCAGCTCCATAAATCATGTGAATTTGCATATTTTCTATAATTTTGTTTCTGCTAGCCATGGGAAATGTGGCATGGGAAGGACTCTTTTCCTTCCCTTTCTGAATGTTCGGCTCAGTACTCCCTTTGGTTTCTCAGATTCCGTCTAACCTTTTCTTTGTCTCTTTTTTTTAATCCGATGTAAGCAGTAAGAAGATCTACTCATTTATATCTTACAGTGGTTAATGCTGCGATAAAGTTATGTAAAGTGAATTATTTGTAATCTTGTGCTTCTGCCTTTAACAACCTTCATTTCTGAGCATTTGAAATCACCCAGGGAACATTATTTAGTTATATTGGAATAGACAATCTTTTATAACTAGAGGCATCAATAAAATTTGGTTTGCTCAGAGTTATAGAAGCAGTAGGTCTGGAATTACTCATTTAAAAAAAAAAACATTTAAGGTGTTTTAAGATAATGTAATGTAATATATTAATAATATAATATATTTATTATTATATAATATGATATATTTATTATATCATATAATAATGTATCATATAATAATATATATAATATACAATCATACAATCATATAATACTATTATATAATAATATAATAGTATAATATAATATTATTATATAATAATATAATACAATTCAAATACAATACATAATCTAATCTAATATCCAGAATAATTTTTTATCCTGCATATGTTGATAAATGAAAGTAGAAGCAGCACTGACAATATTTCTTTTTGAATTGTGGCATTTAACATAATAGTCGGCAACTAGGTATGAATAACTTCCATAAGTCTGTCTATGCATACAGTTTTATTGATGTTGAAGCCAGCAAAGATGGATGTTCAGATGCTCAGAGAAAGAGAGCCTATTATAAGCCTGTCTGTTGCTCTGTTGCTTTTCGTATCTTCTGGACTGCTTAACCTTTTTTTTTCTTGTGTTTCCGAGACGATATCAGTGGGACACTGCCTGCATCTGTCTTAGTGAATCCGATGGGGTCTTCATCGCTCCAGTCTTTTCCTCTGCCTCCACCGCCTCCACCACATGCCTCTGGTTAGTTTAGTTTGGCTCTTCAATTTTTCCTAAATTTCCACGGTAAATGTTGCCAGTTGTTGGGCTTTTAAATTGAATTGCTGAATTTGGGGACTCAAGATGGCATCCATTGAACAGAGCACCTAAAATAATTCCATGGAAATGTCAAAATAAATGCAATTTCTTTCCTTTTCCAGAGGCATTTCCCCGGATACTGCCAATCAGAGCATCCGAAGCGGTACATAGTCAATCTGCACAGCACCTTCAATGCCCCCTTTATCGGCCTGATTCAAGCAGTTTTGCAGCTAGCTTACGAGAGTTGGAAAAAGTAAGGCTTTTATTTATTTATTCAGTTAAAAGTGCTTAAGCTGCTTTTTTCCCCCCTGATGATGCTTGATCTTTTTGAACACAAAGAGGTAAAGCCAAGAGGATTGACAACTGAATGGATTTGCAGGATATGCCCTACTGGTATGCAAGATGAAAACTGGTTTGAATGGATAAACTACACTTGGCCCTGTGGTTTTGCTGTTTACTTTTTATTTTAGCTTAGTACAGTGTCAGTTTGCATATTCAATATAAATGAATGGGAGAGCGCATCAGGCAATGTTGGATCAATGAATCCTGTTTTATTAGAAAAATCTGTTCTGAAAATAGAATGCTGTGTTTCAAAATGTCAAAGATGATTGTTAGTTTTTTGTCATCTGGAAAGAAATGGACAGATGTTAATCTTCTGTCTTAAAGTAAGGGATTACCAGTTGCCATGCTGGCTTGAAATTCTGGCAGGTCAGCAACAGGTATCAGATTGGATAATTAGGCTATATTTTAGCATTCTGAGTATCTGGAATTGATTCTTTTAAAAAAATGCTCCAATGTTTGAATTTTTTTTTTTAAAAAAATGTTGGAATCAGATTCTCGGATAAATTATTGATTGCATATTTTCTTAAATCAGTGTGGATGGTACTGGGGCCCTATGAACTGGGAAGATGCCGAGATGAAGTTAAAAGGAAAGCCGGATGGATCGTTCCTGGTTCGTGACAGCTCTGATCCTCGCTACATTCTGAGCCTCAGCTTTCGATCACAGGGTATTACCCATCATACCAGAATGGAGCATTATCGAGGTGAGTGCAGCACTGGACACCAAATTAGGGTGGCTTCCAACTTATTTTGAAAGGGAAGGATTTGCCTAGGTTCATTCAATGAATTGTTGCGGAATGTGATTTTCTAAACCTGGATCTCTCAATGCCAGTATTGTGTCTGGTGGTTATCTTTTATTTAAGTAAGCTTGTGCAAAGCCAGTCTCCACAAACCATGCACTTCCACCCAGAAGCTACCTCGTTCCATACGCATCTTTCTTTTTGGCTCAGGAACCTTTAGTCTTTGGTGCCATCCGAAGTTTGAGGACCGTTGCCAGTCTGTGGTGGAGTTCATTAAACGTGCTATCATGCATTCCAAAAATGGAAAATTCCTTTATTTCCTGCGATCGAGAGTGCCAGGTAAGTGCATGCGTGCGTGCATGTGTCTTTGTGTATTATTGGAGCTGACTCAGGCAGCTCTTAGATATTCTTTTGTGGCATTTATTAATCAAGTTATAGAATGACCAGCAATTATTTTTAGCTTTTGTTGGAAAAAAATACCCCACTAACAGTAAAGTTATTCTGAAATCTCCAGCAGGAATTGGTCAGAATGCTGATTTCCAGAATAAATTATTACAGGCAACAATTAAGTAGATAGAATCGAATTGTAAAAGTTCGTCAGAGTGCTTGGAGATCTGGTGTATCCTATTCCTGAAGCTATTTTATCATTCCCATACATGCATTTCCATTGGACATTTTCAACTGGTCTGCTAGTTAAAATAATTTGGGAATGTGGAATTGTACAGTAACTCTTCTTCACTTGCTTCAAAGGCTGAAATATAAGCCAAGAATGAAGCACTTTTGGCCCTTCAATTGTTGGCTTACAGCTTTCATTCTCCTTGGCAATTGGCTACATTGCACTTGAGTGGAAATTCCCCCAAATAACAGTGAAGTAATCTACAACTTTTGACACAGAAATTATATGTGATTCATTGACCCAAAAGTATGTTCTTCCAATTCATCTATAAAAATTGGCATCATACACAACTCAGATTATTCAGTTAGAGAAAGGTGCACCAAGTAAACAAGTTTCACAATTGTAAAGAACTTGAATGTACAAGGGAAAATGAGCAAAAGTCAAATTCACTGAATCCCAACATTTTTTTTATATATTTAAGTTCTGGACTTAAAACAGTTCATTTAGTGATTGTTGGAAGTTACAATGGCACTGAAAAAAGTGACTTTTTTCACACTTATGACTGTTGCAGCATTCCCATGATCATGTGATTTATTGTATTTTTCAGAGTATAAGACGCACCGGAGTATAAGTACTACCTTTTTTGGTGAGGAAAAGAAAAAAAAGAGCAATTTTGCCTCGTTGCAGCCAACAGCAAACAGCCTGCTTTACTTTCAGTTTTGTTTTCAGCATAGCTTGATTAGCACAAGGGGGAAAAAAAATCTGCTCCAGCAATTTACCTCTTTGCAGCAAGCAGCAGGGCCCTGCGCAAAACATCTGAGAGCAAATCAGCTGAGAGTTGGGAGGCCAATCCAATCAACTTGTGCTAATTAGGCTATGCTGAAGCTGAAAGGAGCTGTTTTTTTCTTACTGTTTGCTTGCAAGGAGATAACTGCTGCGAGGCAGAGGCCAAAGGGTAGGGGCCAGTGGGTGGGCGGGGCTACATTCAGTGTATAAGACGCACCTAAATTTTCACCCCCTTTTAGGGGGGGGAAAGGTGCATCTTATACTCCGAAAAATACGGTACATTCAGATGCAGGACAACTTTATTTTATTTTATTTTATATTGGATTTCTATACCGCCCTTCTCCCTGAGGACTCAGGGCGGTGTACAGCCAGATTAAAAAACATGCAGAACAAATATTAAAAACAATTAAAAGATATATAAATTTGGCCCAATTAAAACTCATTTACCAATTAAAAACGTTTAAAACATTTAAAAACAGTTAAAAATTTCATCTTAAGCCAGCCCGGCTTGTTTAAATAAATGGGTTTTAAGGGCGCGACGGAAGGCACTGAGGTCTTGGATTCTCCTTATCTCTGGGGGGAGCTGATTCCAGAGGGTAGGTGCCCCCACAGAGAAGGCTCTCCCCCTGGGGGTCACCAGCCTACATTGTCTGGCTGATGGCACCCCGAGGAGGCCCTCTCTGTGGGAGCGCACGGGTCGATGGGAGGTCGTTGGTAGCAGCAGGCGGTCTCAAAGATAGCTAGGCCCTATGCCATGGAGTGCTTTAAAGGTGATAACCAACACCTTGAAGCGCACCCGGAAGACAACTGGGAGCCAGTGCAGCTCGCGCAGGACTGGTTCGTATTTGTGATGGTTGCAGTCTCCTGAGGTCATGTGACCATCTTTTGTAACCTACTGACAAGCAAAATCAATGGGAAAGACAAATGCACTTAACCTTGTTACTAATTTAACAACTGCAGTGATTTACTTAACAAATGTGGCAAGAAAGATCGTAAAATGGGACAAAACTCACTTAACAAATTTCTCACTTAGCAACATACATTCTGGGCTCAATTGTGGTTGTAAGTGAAGGACTACCTATATTTAAAAACCATAATGCTAATAATAACAACAACAATATGTCAGTAGCAACAGCAAATGCCACTTATGCAATGAGAAAGATGAAACAGTGGATTACCTTATTTATCAGTAGCTGCAGCAAAATTTCATAAATTTGGTTATCTACAATGTCATGATCAAGTTGTCAAAATCATACATTGGAAGTTTTGCTTGGATTCGAATACAGCAAAAATGACTGGGAACACCAAATTGACAAAAGTTCTTGAAAATGAACGGGTCAAGCTGTTGTGGGACTTTCGAATCCAAACAGACAGATATCTGGCCCACAGCACATCTGACATCACTATTGTGGAAAAGAAAAAAGTCTGTTTCATTGATATTGCAATACCAGGTGATGCGTGCATTGAAGAGAAACAGCTAGAAAAAATAACAAAATACCGCCATCTGTAAATTGAAGTTGAGCAATTGTGGAAGAAGAAATGATACCAGTAGTAATAGGAGCGGTTGGAGCAATACCCAAAGGGTTGCCTAGATACATGGAAATTTTGAATTTATTAGACCTGAATAGTCTGCCTTTGCAAAAAAAAAACCCACCTTACTCAGAATTGCCTATATACTTAGATGTTAACAGCTCTTAGGTCCTTGGTTAGGACTTGAACTGTTAAGTTTTTACCAGTCCCAGACTGTGAATCGAATTGAAGATTAAATCAATAATAACGATGAAGATGATGATGATGCAGGAAGCTCTCAATGCTAAGAGTCACTTGTTAAGATGGGGGGCATACAAATTGAATAAACTCAAGCCCTAATTATAGTAACTCATATTTAAATCTTACTTCTCTCTCCCATCCATATAGCATAATGGAGTTTTTCTCAGTGGGAGAAGCAACTTTGCCTTGTTATAGTAATGGAATCATCTGGCCTTTTACTTTTGGCCTTGTTTATTCTAGCCCTCAATAAGTATGGTACAGCCCAACATAAGGCTGTATGGAGTTAGGTCTCCACCAGAGGGCAGTACAGTGATCAATTTAGAGAGCAGCTGTTTTCTCTTACCCTGAGAAAACTGTTTCTCAATTGTTGCTGTTACATTTTCTTCTAACCTGATGTCCTGCCTATTTTTTTTTTTTTTTAATTTACAGGTCTCCCTCCAACTCCTGTCCAACTTCTCTATCCAGTCTCTAGGTTCAGCAGTGTCAAGTCCCTACAGCATCTCTGCCGGTTCCGGATAAGGCAACTGGTCCGCATCGATCACATTGCAGAACTTCCACTTCCCAAGTAGGTCCCCCTTTTGCTTTGTGCTCCTTTCAGATCCCGTTGGGTAAGCAATCGGATCTGTTGCTTTGTCCAACTCATGGTAAAATTAGTAGTGCCAGTCAGTTTGGCACCACATTAAAAAATACAATAGTTGTTTCTTTATATTAATGGAGAGGTTCTAGGGTGGTGTATGCATAGAACAGAAGTCTTCAAAAATCCTGTTCAGGTGTTGGAACAGACTCTTTTGACCTTGCTGTTCGGAAGTTGTTTCACTGTGAAACATTGTTAGAAATTTCACACCAGGGTTGAAACACCTTCAGAAAGGTTATGACAACAGTTAAGCAGGAGAAAGAGAGACAATAAGTTTCTCGAGGAAAGGGGACTAGGAATTAAAGAGGTCTGGCATCTGTATATGTTGCAAAAAGTTCAGGTATCTTTTTTAAAAAAAGTTTATTTCCTTTAAAATCTCCTTAGTCATAATTTCTCAAATGCTCATGTTAAAATGTAGAATGCAGTTGATCTTGGCCATTTTTATACACTCAAACATCCCTGCACAAACTTTTGTTAGATGAAGATCTGTAGACATAGGGAATGTTGCAAACTCAATTTTTTTAATTAGGACCGCCTAATTAAAAGAGAGAAAAAGAGATTCATCTGTCTATTTTGTTGCTTGTATCCTTACCATTTATATTGATATTGTTTCCTGATTACTTATTTGTACCCTATGACTATCATTAAGTGTTGTACCTTATGATTCTTGATGAACGTATCTTTTCTTTTATGTACACTGAGAGCCTATGCACCAAGACAAATTCCTTGTGTGTCCAATCACACTTGGCCAATAAAAAAAAAAATCTATTTGGAATGTCCATTCTGTTTTCTTGGCCCTCCAAAATTTACCGGCATCTCCTTCCCCTTCCCTGACCAGGCCTCTGATCGCATACATTCGCAAGTTCTACTACTATGACCCTCAAGAGGAAGTGTATCTCTCACTGAAGGAAGCCCAGCTGTTTTCCAAACAGAAACAAGAAGCAGATTCCTCTACGTAGTGAGAGTCCTTGTCTGTCATACTGCTGTCAATGATGGTAATATAGTGTTGTAAATTAGAAGATTCCTGTTTTTTTTCTCTCTCTCTCTGAATCTTAAAAGAGTTTTAGTTTGACTGTCCTTTCATATCCTGTACTGGAAGCTTTGCATATACTCTACATTTTTTTAAAAAAATAGTTTCAGCTGTATAGTTAAACACAGTTGTATACCAAGGTAGTCCTCAACTTAACAACTGACTTAATAATTGAGACCAGAATTTCCCTTGCTAAACAAGGCAGATGTTAAGTGAGTCATGCCTGATTTCACAACCTTTCTTAAGCAAATCACTGCAGTTGTTAAGTGAATCCAGCTTCACATTGACTTTGTTGGAAACCAGCGGGGAAGTTCGCAAATAGCGATCATACAACCCCAGGGTGCTTCAGTCCTTGTAAATACATGCTAATTGCCAAGGACTTAAATTTGGATCATGTGACTGTGGGAATGCAGCAACTGTTATAAGTGTGAGGATTGGTAGTAAAGTACTTTTTTGAGTGCTACTGTAACCTCGAACAGACATTAAACGAAAAGTTGTTGTTCGAGGACAACCTTAACATTAATAGTTGTTGTTCAAGGACAACCTATATTTGCTCATTTTCCATAATGGAAGCCTAGTCCTCTGCTTACCAAAAGTTTTTCTTGAATCAGTATAATGCAAACTTCCCTTGGTAACTTTGGATATGTTGAAAGGCTTATGATTATAAGAGCTAGAATGTGCATTTTGAATTTTAAAGCAAAGTGAATATTAGAATTCAAAACCAGTCTGCAAGTACCTATTATAAGTACAGACCACATCTAGCATTATAATTCAATCTTGGATATGCAAAAAGAAAGAAATGGTACATTTTTGTCCTTAACTATGTCTAAATTTATGGGGTGGGAGGAGGTTTTACCTTCCACCCATCTTTCTATTTCCCATCTCCAAATTAGGAAATGGGTCACCAGTATCCTGTAGCTGGGGAAGTTGCACTGGAAAAGACTCCTGGTGTTTCCTTTCTGGCTGTCTTGGGCCTCCGGAAAAGAGTCCCGGGCTTGAACAGAAGCACAACTGTGCACAGAAACGGGCACCATGACCCCACCTGGTTCCAAAAAGAAGTTGGAATCCACTGAAGCTGGACTGTAGGCTCCTGAAAGGATGAAGAATGTTATTTTTCTTGTCAAATTTCTATTTTTGGGGTGCTTTATTTTCTTTCCATGTTTTCCAACATGGGAAATTGTGAGCCAGTTTAACGTTTTTGTTTACCTTTTGGCATTTGGGGATGTGGAGGGTCAGATTGCCACCGTCTCCCAAGATTTTATGAGCAAAACCTGCTCCCGGTTCCAGTGTCTTTAAGAATGCTGCTTTTGTAAGAAGGTTCTGAACTCAAGATGCATTGAGTTCAAGCTGTATAAAATAGTTGCTTTGGGAGAGTTGAGCTTTTCTTTACTGGAGGTATGTCAGCTGAAGCTGGATGCCTGTCTGTCATGGGATTGCATTGTGGGTCCTGCAGTAAATTGGATTTCACATGTTCTCCCAGTTCCATTCCACCTTTGGAATTCTGGGAGGCCAGAATTTGGGTGGTTGGAACGGGAAAGTAAAGAAGAGCAAGCTGAAATACAACTTCTTGCTCACTTAAAAAAAGATGGGTAGCATTTGGGGGGGAGGGGCAGGGGGATGGGAAGGTACCAGAAAAAAAGTTTGATTAAGCAATGGAAAATTAGCCAGATTGGGGAAAAATTGCTTTTGCCTTCTGTTTGAATGCAAATGGGACACGGGTAGCAATGTGGATGGTTTCCACTGTAGGGGCCATCATCCATTGAAAATGGACAGATCTCTCCCACTTACTTTATTTTGCCTTTCTTTCCACTATTATTAACACTGGAATTCATCAACGCTGTTGTAGCTGTTGTAAAAGCATTGGTATATCCACTTTAGGCAGAAATGGTTAGCTGAAGTCAGTCCTGGTCTTACATGGGGCTTCAACCTATTGCCCTTCTCAAGAATGGAAAGCCAAGATAGCAAGAGCACTTAGGCTTAGATGAGCCAGTAAACAAGTTATGGATTATCAAATAAAAAGGTAGGCCTCTGGGATCTTCTTAATGTGAGGCAGTACATTTTGAAGCATTTTAGTCCTACATCTTACTTTGAGGTTGGGATGAAAAGCCAAGAGTAGAAATTCATGATCCTCACTTTTTCTCTAAGCCCAGAAAATCAGCTTTTGTAAGAAAGAATTGTGTGCAGGTTCCAAGTTCATTTTGAAGAGCAAGATTTGCCCCAGCAAAATTCAAACCGTCTCTCCATTATCGATATTTGCAACATCCACAAAATATACATTGCCCTCTTTAGCAATAGCACTTAGACTTACCGTATTTTTCGGTGTATAAGACGCACCGGAATATAAGACGCACCTTAATTTTGGGGGAGAAAAACAAGGAAAAAGCTATTTTACCTCTGCCTACCAGCATTTAAGGTGGCACCGCCCTCCTCTTCCTCCTGCAGGCGAGAGGTGCAGGGACTACTCGCTTTCCCCCAAAGAGACCCCTAGCATGCTCTGGGGGGAGGGACAGAGCACAGCCTGAGGAACAACCCTCCCTCTTCGGGACAGTGTTGGGGGGAGGGGAATCTGCCCAGCAGCTTTGGGGAACAAGGCGGGTGCCACGATTTGCGGCTGGTCACCCTTCTGGCCGCGCTGACTTCACTCCCCAGCAATGTGAGGAGCCGCCGCCGCCGCCGCTGCCTAACCCTCTCTGCGCCAAGCCAAGCTGAATGGGAGCCCCTAAAGGGAAACGTTCCTCCTTTCCAGCCATCGCTGCCCGGATTCCAAAATGCAAACCTCAAGAGTTGCGCTTCAGGTGGCGACCAGTTCCCCTGCAATGTGCAGCGGGGAACTAGGAAGTGCTTTGGATTCGGGGAGGAGATTGTAGCGCTGACATCTAAAAGTGTTTTTCTGCACATTGCAGAGCCGCGCGCCCCGTCCTCCTTCTCAGCAGACTCTTCTCTTTCCTCCTGGCCAGATCCACCACCTGAAACACGGTACACTTTTTTTTGTCTCTGCACACACACCATGCTTGGAATCAGGAAGGGGATCGCGGGTTCGGGCGGCAGACCTGCGATCCCCTTCCCGATTCCAAACATGGGGTATGTGCAGAGACAAAAAAAAGTGTACCGTGTTTCAGGCGGTGGATCTGGCCAGGAAGAAAAAGAAGAGTCTGCTGAGAAGGAGGACGGGGCGCGCGGCTCTGCAATGTGCAGAAAAACACTTTTAGGCGACAGCGCTACAATCTCCTCCCCGAATCCAAAGCACTTCCCAGTTCCTCGCTGCACATTGCAGGGGAACTGGCCGCCACCTGAAGCGCGACTCTTGAGGTTTGCATTTTGGAATCCGGGCAGCGACGACTGGAAAGGAGGAATGTTTCCCTTTAGGGGCTCCCATTCAGCTCAGCTTGGCTCCTGGGTGCAGAGAGGGTTAGGCAGCGGCGGCGGCTCCTCACATTGCTGGGGAGTGAAGTCAGCGTGGCCAGAGGGGTGACCAGTCGCAAATCGTGGCACCTGCCTTGTTCCCCAAAGCTGCTGGACAGATTCCCCCCCCCTCCACTATCCTGAAGAGGGAGGGTTGTTCCTCAGGCTGTGCCCCGACCCAGATCCCTGCCGCCTGGAATTGGCTGAAAATGACCGCAGGGTGGGGCCGGTGGGCGGGCATGGCTACATTCGGCGTATAAGACGCACCCAGATTTTCACCCCCTTTTTGGGAGTAAAAAGGTGTGTCTTATACACCGAAAAATACGGTACATACCGCTTCATAGTGCTTTTACAGCCCTCTCTAAGCGGTTTACAGAGTCGGCATATTGCCATTCCACAATCTGGGTCCTCACTTTACCCACCTCGGAAGGATGGAAGGCTGAGTCAAACTTGAGCCTGGTGAGATTTGAACTGCCAAACTGCAGCTAGCAGTCAGCTGAAGTAGCCTGCAGTACTGCACTCTAACCACTGCGCCACCTTGGCCTCTTTATATGTGATAAGTCTCTTGCATATGTAGTTTAAGGTACTTGATGTAAATTTCTTGCTGACATTTTTGGAAGCTGTGGTAACTTAATAATTTATTATAATTTATTTATTGTTGTTAGGTTGAAAAGCTTGTTTCCTATTCTCGAACTAATTTGTCTTGGATTCAGCCTCTATTCCCTGAAATTTGAAGTTTTGCATCTTGCTTAGGGCGGATGATAGAGTTTTGTAGCCATCAAATCTTTAGAATCTTTAAACGCAGGAAGTTTATAGTAAACAGCTAATAAGTTGTTATTTAGAACCAAGTCTTGGAAAAAGCATGATTGTATCTATTAGACAGATTTTAGAGGAAGCTACATCTCTCTTCCTCCCATTGCAACATTTGTGCTTCAAGACAGATTCCAGAAATTGTTTCTGATTATTTGTGCAGCACTTCTTCCCTTTATCCCCTCAGTTGTTCTTTTCCTGATTTTGTTCTGAACCTTTTCTTAATTGTTGCTACGTTTACTGACTGACATCCACTAAGCTGCATCCTAAACCCAAAGAAACTTTGATTCTTATTGCCCAATTTTTAAGTTTATGAAATAAGTCGATTGAAGAGGCCATGATCCATTGGAGTGCTTTCCTGAATATTCATTGCCTCACCACAGGCTCCCACAGCAGCCGTGATACTTCTGCTACAGGTGAACCTATGAAGTTTTTGGATATAGTAATAGAACAAGCTGCATTCTTGAAGGTCCTTCTGGTACACTGGAAGAAAACGTATTTCTCTTGTTCCTTCTGCCTCCATTTTGGAACAAATGGCTATACAGGTAGTCCTTGATTTATAACAGTTCATTTAGTGACCAAAGTTACAATGGCATTGAAAAAAATGACTTATGACCATTTTTCACATTTTTGACCTTTGTAGCATCCTCATGACTGTGTGTTCAAAATTCAGGTGCTTACTCATAGTTATGATGGTTGCCATGTCCCAAGGACATCTGATTTATTTTTTGCAGCCTTTTGCCAAGCAAAGTCAATGGGGAAGCCAGGTTAATTTAACATCCGTGTTGCTAATTTATCAACTGTGATGATTCACTTAACAACAGTGGCAAAAAAGGTCATAAAATGAGGCAAAAGTCATTTAACAAATGTCTCACTTATCAAAATAAATTTTGGGCTCAATTGTGATCGTAAATCAAGGACTACCTGTAGTGATTTTGAGACTGTATCAAATTAGCATCAAAGAAAAGCATACTTGAAAAGACTTGTTACTTGAAGTTAAAAAATTCCAGGTAGTATTGAGTCTTAAACCAGGAAGGCAGCTTCTCATCCTCCTAAAAGCCTCTTCCTGGGTGAACATTTTCAAATGAAATGATACACTGCAAATGTAACAATATACTGAAAATTTCTGTGAATTCTCATGCCTTAGAATATATGACTGCAAGGGAGTGTTTAAAGGTGCTGGATTTTAGTTGTGGGAAAACAAGCAAAAGAGAGTCAAGATGTTGCTGCTACCCACATAAAACTTTCTGGCTCCTCAGATAAAAGATGAGCTATTCCCATAGTTACAGCTTAATTGTAAACATAGTTTCTCTCTTGCTTAAAATGACATAGATATTGATGTGTGGTGGGTGGACTTGGAGATTTCTTTTTCCTCATGTTTGGTTCAGGTAAAAGAGTTGAGATCAAAAGTCCTAAAGTCTGCACTTGCTTTGATGGTGGGGAAATGTTTCTTAAAATCTGGTTCAGACATGCACAAATCACATGCTGGTGATGGGTGCTCACTTTCTGTTGCTGACTATCTGCCATTTTGTTGAACTGAACTTCTCTGAGATTGTGTTACTGACTACTGAGTAGCAAAGGCCAATCATGTGTAAATAACTCCTAAAGGGCCATTTTGGCTTTCTTTGGCCATTGTTACATCCATGTTAGGTCTGGTGTAATGTTTTTCTGTGGGAAAAAAATCTTTGTCTCTTTTTTTAAATACCTCCCCTATGGAAGCTATTTGAATTTCATTCTGTTTGAAAGGTGTGAATGACTGGATGAATGTTAACACCAAGAGAATTAAATCCTGCACTGTAGTCTTTTGGATTATCTGCCTTTGAACCTTTGCTTGGGCATTTTCTGATGTAACACATGATACTACATCAGTACAATGGTCATACAAAAGATGGAAGGACTACTAACCAAGAATGAATTGGTAACATTTGAAATCATACCTAGTTTTATGGGATATTTTTTCTTAAATATATTATTTTCAAGTGGGACCTAAGGCTTTCTCAACAGATTATTTCCTTTCCTTTCCTTTCCTTTCCTTTCCTTTCCTTTCCTTTCCTTTCCTTTCCTTTCCTTTCCTTTCCTTTCCTTTCCTTTCCTTTCCTTTCCTTTCCTGACCTTTTCTTTTTTTCCCCCTTCTTTTTCAAATCATGGCACAAATAATATTCCTTCCCTGAAAAGTGATAAAAATAAATTAATTCAAGTTGCCTTCATTATTTAAATTTTACATTACCAAAGGAGTTTTTAAAAAGGATCTCTGCATCATGCAGAGTGAAAATAAATTGTGACACTGTTTGCCCTGGGTGAGAGATGCAGTCTTTTGTATGAATAAGGATGCACAATGCAAACGTAGTTAAATATTGAGCTTGAAATATTTCTGTTCTTCAAAAGTGCTTCTTTATTTTTGTCCCTTTAAAATAGCCTTGTTAGATCTCTTTCTGTTTTGTTTCCTGGATGGGAAGGTGAAAGAATGGTGAATGACCTGCTGAACAGTACACTGGTTCATACATTGCACTAAGCCATGTTTCGTTTAACTATATACTTCGATGAGCAAGCCATAACTGGCTCTATTCATGCATTATATCAAGCCATAAACCAGGGTTGACAAATATTATTGGCTTTTCCCCCCTAAGATGCTAAACTGAAATGGAAAGAATCCACATTATGGCTTAGTATTAGGAGTGATCCCTGTTTATAAATCTGTGGTAGATTCAACCATAGATGATAGTCCAGCTCCCAACTGCCCTCCATATTATGTTTCTGGTCAATGAAATGATTTTCTCTCCTGAAATGAAGTAAGGGCCTACTTGTGGGAGTTAGACTACAAGATATATGAAATGTATTATTTTTTTTGCAGACTTCAAACTGAAACTGCTTTATTTAGCTTCACATCTGCAATGAATGTACTCCATTGTTATTTACCTGTTTATATAAACAGATGTTATGGTTTATTAAATATTTATATAATGATTGGAATACACAAAGACCCAGGTTTATCAGTCCTCTTGGCTGGTAACTATTGATTAACTAATTCCATTTGGAAGTGATTCAGGACTTAAATCAGCCTTCCCTGATTAGATCAGCTTGAGGAGTTCATTCCATTTCAAATTATTCCATTTGGGGATGATAGTAATCTCCTAGGAGGCACCAGATTAGAGAGGGCTGATCTAATAAATAAATAAATGGAGTAGAGATGTTGCAGATTCACTAATAGAAGTTCTATGTCATTTGTTCTATTTTGAGAGAATAAACATTTTACAAATAGTCTTTGGGCTCTATGGATATTAGAGTACATCATAATTAATAAGGTTGTATGACACTCATACAAAAGCATGTCATGTAGTAATGTCAATTACAGGGACCAATCCTTACAGTTTTTCTATGACCTAAAATAAAAGTGCTCATAAAACTGCCAACACAAATCAGTGAACTGATTTAAAACACAAAACTTAATGTGCCGCAGCAACAACATACAAAAAGCTGGCGGTATATGCACTCAAGTTCAGTGTGACTCTAAATCTTGCTTATAACTCCCAACAAAGTTCATTTCACAAAGTACAATTTCACTGCATTGTAAGATGTTTCCTGATTCTGTTTTGATCCAATTTGCCTTTTTGTATGCATGTGTTTAATTTATTAAAATATTGCTGTAATTTATTTTCAGAATTGCATAACATAAATGGAATCCAGACTTGCAAGACAATTTTAAAAACTTGGGTCTGGGGAAAAGAAAAAAAAAAGATGCTTTATAAAAATAAATGCACTTTGGTGTGTTCTAAGACATGTTTAAGAAAGGGGAAGGCTGTTTTTGTGGACTGGGTTCCGATTGATCTTGTCTGTATATATTGTATCAATAGGCACATTTTTGTTCCTTATTTGGAAGCATTGCTGCAGAGTCCTGTCTGGAAAATGGATGTATTGAATTATTTTGCCTCAATTTCCTCCCTCCTTTTGGGATAAATTTTGTCAACCATGGGATGGAATTTTGCCCTGTTTGTATCTCATTCTATTGTGGGTTGATTTTTTTTTTGTTCCTTTTGGCCTATGGGTGTCTGTTTCACAGGGTTGGTGGGGAGTGGATTTTGAAATAAAACACTTAAATTATCCCATATGTGCTCTGTCTTGTTTTTGCCATTGAGATTTCTGGCAGCTCAATCGACATTTGTTTATAATACCTGGCAGCTTGATACGTTGGATGCAATAGACAACCTCTGGCTGTCCTGACATTGCTGGACTACAATTCCCAGCATTCCCTTTCATTATCTATGCCTTTCATACCAGTGAGAGCTTCACCTAACACATAGGTGAAGGTCTCCTACTTCGAAGGCATTTCTGACATTCTGTAATTGCTGTGTTTGTCAAACCTCCGGTCAAGCACAAACCTACCCAACTCTAATGCGCTTTCATCTCTTCATATTTGTATGCCATATTTTCTCAAAATGTCTGCCTTTCCACTTTGAAGGGAAAGGCTTCGGGCATCTGGAAACATTTCTACAAGCTTGCTTTGATAGCCAGCTAAGATTCCCGGCACTGAGAACATTCATGGATCCCAGTTTTTCGAGAGGCATACACCTCTGGAATGTACAGATAAACCTTACTTAATGACTGTCCTGTTTAGCAACAGTTCAAAGGTAGAATGGTACTGAGAATGTAATTGACCGATCCTCATGTTTACGATGATTCACCGTCTCTATAGTGATGTGATCAACATTTAGCATTTTGCAATTGGCAGGTGTTTACGATGGTTATAGTTGCCCATATCATGATTGCCATTTGTGCACTTCACAGCAGGCTTCTGACGAGCAAAGTCAATGGGGAAGGCAATAGTAAAATCACAAGTTTCTGTCATGTGATGACTTCCTTAATGACCAGCGGTGACTTGCTTAACAAGCAAATGGAAAATGATCTCATAAGTGCTGTGATCACATGTTTTGTTTAGAAACTATCTCTTGGTGACTCCCAATTAAAACTAGTAATTCTAACCCTATTGTGTTTCCCCGAAAATAAGACCCTGTCTTATAATTTTTTTGAACCCTGAAATAAGCGCTTGGCCTTATTGCCAGGTGCTCAAAAGCCCGATTGGGCTTATTATCAGGGGATGTCTTATTTTGAGGGAAACAGGTATTAGCATATTCCTTAAAATGCTAAAGCCAAATGTTGAAGTCAACATCAAATGTGAGGGAATCTGAGATTTTTTTAAAAATGGACAAAACATACAAATAATCTATACATCTAGAATCTATGAAATTCTTAAAAACTCTAACAGAATTCAATAAATAGCATCTATATATATCTGTTAAATAGATGAGTGCGATGAATCTCGAATCACCAATGTGGGATTCTTATTTTTCTTTAAATATGGTTATTTCTATTATGCAATATTCTCTCTTTTAAATTAACATTTTGGTATACTAGAAAATAGCCTGGATTTCCCTAATCAAGCATCTTCCAATGTACTCCAGCTGGGAAACCAATTCATTTGAAAGACGAAGCTTGGGTTAGTTCTTGTTAGCCCTTAAAATGGTTCAAAAAATATAAAAACATAATGCCAAAGATGCTTCATGAAAACATTTTTAAAGGTTTAAAACATGCATTTTTTGGAGTTTCAAATAGTAAAATAAGGAGTTGAACAGGAGGAATAATCATTTAGACAGGGGTGTCCAGCCTTGACAACTTTTAAGACTTTTGGACTTTGATTCTCTCTCTGGCTGGCTGGGGAATTCTGGGAGTTGATCCACAAGTCTTAAAAGTTGTCAAGGTTGAATCCTCCCCCAAGGTTTAGACTTGTCACCTTTTTCTCTCCACTGTTTCTCTATGTATTTTTTTTTCACCCATAGTCTGACTTCTTTAGGATTCTGCTTCCAACTAGTCAACTTTACATAAGAAGGAGTTGCCAGGATTCCAGTCTACTTTGGAACCCAAAGGTGCCACCTTCAATCTGGACTAGAAAAGCTGCCTGAAGTCCAGAAAATCAGTGTTTACCATCTCAGCAGTATTTAGAAGATCAATCAATAAAAGCTGATTTTAGCATTTCTAAGGAAGAACAATGACCTGTCATAAATTGTACAGGGTGGCTGTACTAGCACAAAAGCAATAGAATGACACCTCTTCCATTGGAGGAAGATAAATCTATTGTGAATAACTTTTCTCTGCTTTCCCTCTGACAATTGGCTCTTAACAATTTTCCAGGTTTTTCTGGAAAACAATACACAATTATATTGCTGTAGAGCAAAGCAAAACTCTATATGCTATATACAACACAATACCTAATACTGAGATACATATATGCAATTTTGGCAAGTGTTTTCTATAGCAGTTTATAGAAAACTGCAGTCTATTTATTGGATTTTTTTTTTCAGTAGAGATGTCCATCCAAAAACAAAATTATTTGAAGGAAGATAATTTTTTGGAAATCCAAGGACTAACAACAAAGGAAGCAGCTTTCAAAAAGTGAATCTTGCTGAATTATTTATTCTTCTAGTGTTATAATCACAAGGCTAGTTTTCTTGCCAGGATAGCATTATATGATTTAAACCAGGGGTCACCAACCTTTCGGATCTCAGGGACCACTAAATTTATCATTTTAAATCCCGTGGACCACTAATATGATTTTTTTAAAAAAAAGGTAAATAGAATTTAGTGCAATCTAAAAAAAATGCAAATAATTTTTTTTGCAGACCATCAAAATTTTCTCACGGATCATCAGTGGTCCATGGACCACTGGTTGGTGACCAGTGATTTAAACAACCTATCTATAAATGATCCCTTATTTGTTTTCTGTGTTACATTCCTTCATCTTGCAACTGAGTAGCACATTTTTTGAGTTGGTTTGCCTCTTTTCTCAAAGATCTGTGGCAATCAGCATCAATAGAGAATGAGAGATCCAATCCACAGCTGCTCTTTTGTGGCATGTTGCAGGGCTCAGTAATTTCTCCACTCCTTTTTAACATTTACATGAAGCCACTGAGTGAGATCATCTGCCACCATGGGATGAGGTGCTATCAATACCCTGATCGTACTTCAATTTACATTTCAGTTCTGGGTGATCCGAGTGATGTTTTAATTGCCCCCTTGTGGAGTCTGGAGACTATGGGGGTCTGGATGAGAGACAACAGACTGAATTCTGGTAAGATCAAGTGTCTTCGAGTACACGGTGCTCCTGGTTCTGAGGCTGTATTATCATTAGTTCTGGATGGGGTTGCACTATGTCAGACAGACCCACTGCACAACATGGGGTTTTACTGGCCTTGCGACTCCTGCTCAATGAACATGAGGCAGGTGGTGGCTAGGAGAATCTCTGAGCAACTTCATGTTGTGTGCCAGTTGTGGCCTTTCCTGGATTGGGAGTCCCTGCACCAACTCACTCAAGCCCTAATGATCTCAAAGTTGGACTATTGTAACACATTTTACATAGGGCATTTTGGCAGCTTCCACTGGTACAGAATGCAGATATGTGGGCAGTTCTTGGGGCCCTAAGGTAGTCCGTGTTACACCACTGTTCTGTGAGCTGCCCTGATTGCCAGTTTGTGAATTCAAGGTGTTGACTATCATGTTTAAAGCCTTCCATGGCATGGGTCCAGGTTATATGAGAAAACATTTCATCCCAATGGGATTTGTTTGCCCCACCCACACTGACAAAAGGTGTTTGCTGCGGACCTTGTCAGTCAAGGAATTCCAGCTGGCAGGTCCAGGAGAAGAGCCTTTTCTACCATTGTGAACTTCAGTGGTGGAATTCTGCCAGTTTAACAACTGGTTTAGTGAACGCACTCTTTGTGCGCGCACACATGCCTTGCACATATGCATGCTCAAAATGCTTGTGCCCAGCGCTGAAAATGGAGCATTTCGAAGTTCAGCTGCTTACCTTCCAAGTCAGCAACAGTAAGTAGAACAGTGAGGGGGGGGAATCAGCTGTGCCATGCGTTTGAGATGAGCTACAAAGTAGTAAATAAAGGACAGGATAGAGCGGGAACAGATGGACAGGGCCGAATGATCGTTGGACCTACCGGTTTGCCTGAACTGGTACGAACCGGCTGAATACCACCTCTGGTGTACATCCTCTAGAACATTGTGCCCCTTGAGATGAGATCACACCTACTCTTTTGGCCCTCTAGAATGGCTTGAACACCTGCCAACTGGTCTGACACCCCAATTAGGGGGTGGGGGTGGGGTGGTATCTTGAAAGTGATTAATGGATTAGGCAGACCTTTGCTCCCTTCCTATCCATCTTGGTCAATTAGAATTTTATTGAATTTTAAATTTATGGTCTTCATGTTTTCATGTTTTTATGTTTCATGTTTTATATAGTATTTTATAGAATGATTGTAAGCCACCTAGAGTTGGCAAGATGGGCAGCATAGAAGTTTAACAAACAAACAAACTGGCCAAATCAGTATGTTGTGCTAACATAGAAATCAAGTAACACAGTATGTCTGCTTTATATCTCTCATCAATCCCCCCCCCTCTCAAATTAAATCTCTCTCTTATCATTTGGAAAAACTAGTTGAAGGTCTGCATTTTTTAGCTTTTTTGAAAAAAATAGGACAAAGTGATTCCTCCACTTGGCAAACCTGGTATGGGGAACCAAAGGAACACAAAACAGAATTTCTACAATGTTTATATACATCATTCAGTTACATGACAGCCTATGCAGATTGGTTTTCTTACTGAATGGCTTCAACTTCTTCTATTAACTTTGGACTTCAGTTTTTAAAAATCCTGAGTGTAAATAAGCTGGAGAAAATGCGGGAGATATTTGGTCACTCTGTAAACATGGAACAATTTTTCTTCAAATTACAGAAGGACTGTGTAAAGGGATCAGTAAAATAATGGATCAGTAAAGTGACGCTTTCTACAACACTTAAGAAACCTAAGGCTGAATTGAACAGATTACTGTTGTATTATTATGCCATCTTGTGTCCAAGTTTTAATACTGCAGAGGTTTTGGTTGACTTGCCATTGCCATGTTACACATTTAGTATAATATGTACATATAGTATAATATGTACATAAATGCTAATGGCCATATTTTTAACAAATCAAAATATTTGATATGAATCTCTTTATTACCAAGGAAGGTCAGCTGGGTGGATGAGAATGTCCACCTCTAGCATTTCCCCAATCTGAATTTAAAATATGTGTTGGTTGTCAATATTCTATTATGGTGGAACAATCGCTTGTATTCCTTAAAGGATACAATAATTGTGGAATATTGTTATGAAATGGGGTTGAGGGGTACCCCGGACCGTGAACCAGCTCATGAGTAAACACACTGAGACTGAAATAATTCTGACAGAGGCATCTTGTGTAAAAATATAATTTACTTTAAAACATTTAAAAAGCACTATGTTTTTAAGAAAGCACATTAAAAACAATGTCTTATCTGGGTATGTGAAGCAAGGCTATCTCCCTAGATCCCTCTCCACAATACCGAAACAGTTCACAAGAGAATAAAGCTAGCATGAAGGTAAGCAGCTTCAGCGTCGATACATCATCAAGGCAATCCAAGTGGGGGCAGCACAAACTTCACAGCTAAAAGTCACCTGAAGTAAAAACGGTTCAAACAGCAAACATTGCTTGAAGCTTGTGGGAGGAAAAAGGTCCAGCAACAGCAGTCCCGATGATAGCTTGCATGCTACAAAACAGCAAAAGGCAAGCATCCGTGGGAGTTTCTCTGCAACGGCGTCTGGAGTCCTTATCTGCATTCTTCTCCCATCTGCGGCGTTGCACTGAGCTTCCTGCAGGAGCTGTGCATTTAGGCCTAAACCAGGAGTCTAGGCCCGAGTAGCAAGCGAAAAGGTCCTTGCTTATATGGGGAGTTAACCTGCAATTAACTAGGGCGGGGAAGGCTTGCAGGTAATTACAAACAGGAGATGGCTTGATTGAAACCATACTGTTTGTGAGTAGGCAAGTAGCCACAGCAATCCTGGAAACACTCGTGACAAATATTGATACACATTTCAACTGGGTAGGAAATAAATAAATGTCTTTTGGTTTTGGGAGGCCAGGGGTGGGAGGCTCAGAAAAATATTTAGGTTCTAAGATTAGAGTTAGCTTTTAGGCCTGAAATTTAGCCCTAATGAGAAAGTTGAAAGGCAGCCTGGAGCATTGGAGATCAATGAACTGAGTTGCATGTAGAGAAATATTTATTTTTTGTGACACCTGCTATTGCTTTAGTGTGGTTGTATCACTAGTGAAACAACAAGGCTATATTTTACACCAATGACAATCTAGTAATCGATATTTTTTCTATTGGCTTCTAGCAGAAATAGAAGAGAAGATGAGGAAACTTGCTTTCTTTCCTAAAATGGCTTTGTTGGGTGCAGACACAAAGACCCAGATTTATTTTTTTCATCTATTGCTACATTTGTCCCATTCTAAATTTTGCTACTATCCAATGTACAATTTTCTGAGTGCTTGATTTACAGATTAGGAATATAAAACATGGGTTATTAGATTGATCATGTGACTGAAAATCTGTGTTTCCAAAATAGAGTTCAATATACTGTTATGTATGTGTGTGTGTGTCGATTCATACACGTTTCTGGGTGTGGTTGTTTTGCATGTGATCAGTTATCTACAGTAAATACTGTAAATCCTATTATTTTCTATCTGCAGGAATACTGAATTTATTATTTCTTTCTTCCCACAAAATGAGAAGATATTGTATATAATGCATATTATAATTTTATTATAATACTCTGTGCATTCATTGCTTTTTGAATCAATTGTATCTATTTGTTGTATAACCATTTCCTCTGCAACACACCTTTTCCCTGCTTGTGACATCTTGTGGTTTGTTTTGTATAGATTGATTCAGTAAAGGGCCTGGCATATATTTTTTTTAACAGTGAGTTAGTTAATATTCCTGTAATGTCAAGTTTAGACTCATCATAGATAGAGCCTCATTTCTTCAAACTGTATCCTGTAAATATTTCATTGAAAGGAACTTTATTAAATGTGAATGTGATGCAGTGACAGTTTGATGTAGTGATTAAGACTAGAAACCAGACTATGAAATCTAATTCCACTTTAGACATGAAGCCAGCTGGGTGATCTTAGGCCAGTCTCTCTCTGTCAGCCCTAGAAAGTAGCCAATGGCAAACCTGAAATCTTGCCAAGAAACTGCAGGGATTTGTCCAGGTAGTCACCCAGTAGTCAAGATTGATTCAGCACAAAAAAAGTCCCAATACTTTATTAGTTTTGTTTTTAGAGGAAGCCCAAAGTGCCTGTAGAATCACAAAGTAAGCCACAAATTAATAATTGCTTCTGCCTTTTCTTCATGCATATTCACTACAAGTTCCTTCCTAATTTGTATTTTTTTTACATTCTTGGCAAGTATTTTGGCTGGTTGATCAATTGAACTGAACCAAATAAAGGATTCCCTTTTTATATTGGATCTGTGTGTTTTGAAAATCTAAGTGTTATGTAACCGATAAAAGAAACTCTATTAAGAGAATAAGAAAACTTTCCTCTAATTTTTTTTTATCTGAAAGAGTTTACTGCTCCAGTTTGCATTGTCTTCAAGCAAACCAAATTATCCAGGTAGCAGCAATAAGAGTAAAGCTCCTCCATTTGTCTCTGAACTGAATTTTAACCTTTAAAAAGATTGACAGGTTAAAAACTCAAAGAAAGACAGATTAAAGTTAACAGAATTGATCTCTATTTACTCTGTGTTTGACCTGTGAAACCAGCTTCTAGTCATTCAACAATACAGAGAACCTCTGCACCAGTAGGAGAGAATCAGTAGGGAATGATTTAAAGCACTTCTTAGTCTTTCTCCTAGGCCCGTCCTATTTCAAAATATAGTGTTATTTTGTTCTGATTGTTGTTGCATTTGCAAAATGAAAACACTAAGTGATCATAGCTAATCCTCTCTCTAGCTAGGTTTGATCATTGTATTAAACTATGGTTGGTTGAATTAATGAGAATGAATTATTTTTTATTATCCTCTGCCATGCATATTTGAATTAATGAAATGAGTGTATGGATCATTGAGCCTTTCCCCATTTGCAACTAGTCATGGAATGAAAATGTCCCAGCAACCTCTCTTTCTGTGCCATTCCCATGATGTTGCCTTTCCTCTTCCTCAGTCTGTCCCTAAGATACACTTTAGTTCCAGTTAAGCTGATTTAATGCTAATGGCTATACACAAGAATCTAGTCTAACGGTCAGCTCTAAACTGGTACTAGATAGTAGCTAATGGAATTCAAGGGACTTTGGATGGCTTGTGAGAACACAAGGGCTCCAGGCTAATTCCTCTCTTGACTCCATGCCCAGGCCAGGGGTGAAATCCAGCAGGTTCTAACAGCTTCTGAAGAACCAGTGGCGGAAATTTTGAGTAGTTCAGAGAACCGGCAAATACCACCTCTGGCTGGCCTCAGAGTGGGGTGGGAATGGAGATTTTGCAATATCCTTGCTCTGCCATGCCCACCAAGCCACGCCCACAGAACCGGTAGGGAAAAAAATTGGATTTCACCCCTGGCTCAGGCTCTGTCTCTTCTACAAAGATACTGTTAAGCTGTGTTGATGTTAAAGTATAGCTTTCCCCTAGGGAGGGGGAAAAAAACTAATTGCCTTGGGTGTAAGGTGCTTCATCAAAACCATTTGGTTAGTGTCACAGTCCTGCGACGTCTACTCTTAGGCTACTTTAAACATAATGCATTCCCTCCTGTCCCTGGGCACTAACTTCAAGGGACATATTCCCTGGGCAATAGAAAAGCCTGGATCCTTCTTATCAGACTTTCTCTTTTTATTGCTCTCTGAGCTAATTCTCACTCTGTTGGAATAGCAATAAACGCATGGAGAAGAAAAAAAATCCTCTTCTGTCAGCAGATAGACTCACTTTGAACTCACTATGCAAAACATTGCTACAAGGAACAAATTTTAACAGCACATTGGCCTGGCCATCTGTCAAAACTTACCTCTTGTCCACTCCTTCCAGCCCACTTTAAAGAGAGTGAGTGTGGGGTGTGTTTTTTTTTCCCTGCTGGCTGGTGGCACTGGGTTGAAAGGGAAGGAAACAAAGCTGGGGAAATCCACCGATTTCTACACTTAATGTGCATTTTATACAAAAATAAGGAAAGCACAGATAGCTGACATCATTCTGTGGATAGAGGGTAGAGATTCTGCAGATGACATATTATGCAGGTAAATAGCAACTTTGCTGCTCCCCGAGATTTCTTAAGAATTCTGGAGATTATCATCAGCTATATATGACGTCCTAATGGGGAAAAAGATATTTATGAGTACTTCATTTAAAACATCATTAACAGGCAGTGCATGATGCAGACAAATCCAATCAAGTGAACATGTATTTTTTGTTTTATAACTCTTATTATTTCTTAGGCTAAGACATAGTTAGAGCAGTGGTGAAATCCAATTTTTTTTATTACCGGTTCTGTGGGCGTGGCTTGGTGGGCATGGCAGGGGAAGGATTCTACAAAATCTCCATTCCCACCTCACTCCAGGGGAAGGATACTACAAAATCCCCATTCCCTTCCCACTCCTGGGAGAAGGATATTGCAAAATCTCCATTCCCACCTCACTCTGGGGCCAGCCAGAGGTAGTATTTGCCGGTTCTCCAAACTGCTCAAAATTTCCGCTACTGGTTCTTCAGAACCTGTCAGAATCTGCTGGATTTCATCCCTGAGTTAGAGTAATTATTTTTCTAAGTGAAAACAATATATAGCTCAGTGCCAGTGAAGAAACTTGCCTATAGAGATTTCCAGCTTCTAGTTCCTGCATCTTTTATCAGAATAGCCAAGGTAATCTAGGAGTAAACAGGCAGGGATGCAGGAGATCATTTGCCAAGGTCACCACCAGTGGAATATTTTTCTGGGGTTTTTTTTTTTTGGGTTATTGTTGTTCTTGGAGTAGGAAAGAGGTAGAATTGGAGGAGGGAGGGGTTACTTCATTTCCAGCCCTAGACGTGTCTCATGTTCATATACTCTTAACTCTTTAGAAACCAGGCCATGCAGGCGGGGTGGAATCTTGGTGGGTTACTTTGGGATTGTACATGCGTTTGGTGCTTCTTCTAAAAATAAAGCTAATACAATTGGGTTGTTGGGTTGGGTTTTCTTTTTTTCTTTCCTTTTTTTTTTTGTGCCTTTCAAAGCTTAGTGACACCCACTCCTTAAAAACAAAAGCTTGCTCTAGCAGCAGGAAGAAAATTGCCTTGAAAGGGAGAGGTGGGGAAGAAATCATACTTAGCAGACTATTGTTTTCTCCTATTACTCAGCAGACAGAGAAGGGGGTTAGTCAAATCTCCTTCCAATCCTGCTCTTTGGGGTTTCAGGCAACCAAAGAGATCATGAGGTGGCTAAAGTCACTCCAGGCTTGTAAAATGCAGTCTGGTGGGAAGAACATTCAAAGAAATTCTTTGTTCCCAGCTCTATCATCATAAATATGCATCCAGGGAAATAGGAATTCAGCAGTTGTGTTAATTCGGTGTATTCTATGACATGATCTGCCCAACGCACTGAAACATAAAACATGCTGCATTCAGTAACCCATCTAAATTGTGCATCCAGTGGCCAAATTGCCTTTGGGAAACTTACAACCAAAGCAGGATGATGGCTTTGCTGCTGCTTTTCTTACATCTGTACTTGATCAATCTAGCCATAGTTGGTTTAATCAAGTCATGCTGTTAATGTTATTTGGAGATCAGATTTAGTGCTTGCCTCTGCTCTAAACAGGAATATTCCTCAGTGGGATTCCATCCCTACCACTCTTAGGAACAAGAGTCATTAGATTTATTTTCTGTAACTGAGAGCCAATCCCTTCCCTGATCAGCTGTGCTGTTGAGCTTTGCCATTAATTTTATTTCTATCCAGCCATTGAATTAGTATCCTGGGTACAATTTTCACTTGTGCAGGCCAACATAATGTGAAAGCAGTCAATATAGTTGGATTCCCACTTTGAGTTTGAAAAGCCTGGAGAGCTTTTTCTATGGTTAACTCTAGATTGCCAGTCTTCTTGGGTGTGGGAACAACAGTTGATGTCATTTTCAGCCAGAACAGTCCAACTTATACTTACTGAACAATCCAACCTATCTGGAGGGCATAAAATTGGTGAAACTCCTTTGGTGGGTCATTAAGCAAGAGTGGATCGGAATTGGGATCATGAGAATAAAATGTCCCATTTCTCTGGCTTAAAATGCCTTATTTTATTCAATAATAAAAAGTTGACCACCAACCCTGGAGCAAAACTATTTTGAAGATAGGTAAAATATCTGGTGGTTGACAATTTTAATCAGATTTAGCCAAGAAAATATAGTACTCAAGTATTTTATAATTTTTTTCCCCAAAATGTGAAATAGTAGTATTGTCAAAAATAAGGTTTTGGATATATTGGCCAGCAACATCAGGAAAGTAAAGGCCAAAGTGACTCCAGCAGTGATAGGGGCATTCTGACTCCTAAATGGTAGAGTGGTTCCAATAGATCCCAAGAGTAACATCAGCACTGTCTATCTAGAAGAGTGCAGTGCTAGGAGCAGCTAAGATCCTGCGCAGAAGGATCCAGGCCTTTGGTAGAGGATCCAAGATTGAGGAAGAATTAAACCATCCATAGGGATGAAAGGGTAATTATATATATTATAATATATATTACACACACACACTCACACACACAGTCTAGATTAAGGGTGGGTTCTACTTACCTTTACCTTTACCTTTGAGGAGTTGGGGTCAGTGGGCAGAGCCTCCCAACGGTTTTACTACTGGTTCTATAGAACTGGTGCGAACCAGGGGCAACCCACCACTGATCTAGATATACATTAAAATGCACTTACCTATTTTCAGTAGACTGTCTTAGCTATGAACTGGGAGTGGTGTAAGGGGCTGATATTTGTGGGAGTATGACTCTGAGATTTAGACGGCGACCATGGGCCATCATTGCTCTGTCAATTGGGAAGGATTAATTTACCTTTCAAATTGTAGACATGATCTTGGATACATTGCAGGGAATCAAAATATTCATTGCTGACTTGAGAGTAGAATTGGGACACCCATTGTTAGGTTCTTAGCTGTAGAGGCACATGAATAAGAAGGATGGTTCAAAACAGTCAATTAGTCTCATATGGCGTAAGTCTAGGGCCAATAGACTTTGTTGTAAAAAAAAAAAAAATTCCAGACGACCACAAGAGGACAACAAAGAAACCCAGTATGTCAGGTTCAAGGAATCTGAAACAATATAAGGAGCTGAATGGTATGTTTATTGCTACTCGCTTATCGACAGGAATCTTGCCAGATAAATGCACTCCCTATGGAAGCTACTTGATAAAAACTGTGAGGTTTTTGGTCAGGGGTGTCAAAGTCGCATTATCCTGGTGGCGTCATGTGATGCATTGCAACTTTTTCCCCTTCGCTAAACTGGGTGTGGGTGTGGCCAGTATGTGATGCATCTGGCCCACAGGCCATGAGTTTGACAGCCTTGCTTTAGGCAGATCACCTTTCAGCCGCTTTCTCCATGTCAGTGGTTCAAGGCTAGCCAGTTTTTTCCTCCCTTTAACTCAGATCCAAATTTCACCAATATTTTCTGAATATTTTTTGCAATTCAAATTTGACAGCTTTAGGCTAGCAATCCTCTAAAACCCTTTTTGGGGGTACATGAAATCAAGTGTTTTAAAATTTCTCAGTTTTAATTTTCAGAACAGTAAATATTGATAGATATAACCCAGATAGACTGAAACTGTTTAAATTGTTTTGAGTTACAACAATTTATCAGTTAAAAAATTAGAACAATTAATCAGTGGAACAATTTGTTTCCAGAAGCTTTGAATGCTCCAACATTGGAAGTTTTAAAGAAGAGATTGAACAACCATTTGTCTGAAATGGTATAGGCTTTCCTGCCTGAGCAGGAGGTTGGACTAGAAGACCTCCAAGGTTCCTTCCAACTCTGTATTCTGTTATTCTGTTTTTGAAGAATATAAAGGGGTCCCTAGACCAAAATGTTTGAGAACCCCACTGCTCCAGGCAAATCTGGTGTCTTCTTGCCTGAAGTCCAAATCTCCTTCTTACTAAAAAGAGGTCCACAGTTTATCATAAAATTATTACACAGATAAAATTCATAAACACTATGAATCTTACAAAGTGGGTGGGTGGGTAGGGAAACAACCACCATTGTAACATTCATAGTGGATGTTACAACCCATCATCCCAATTTTGTCCTAGGAAAGTGGCAGTGGTGAGGCAGGAGCTAACAATATACCGTAGTGCAGTTTCTTTTGACAGGAAAATCAAGTGCTGCTGCCAAGATCGTTTTACCTTCATTCAAACATTGTGCCTTCCTAACGAACATCAGTGAATAATTGTAGCTTTCTAGCTTGTTCTGAATTCCAGCCTCCCTTGTGCCTTCTTTCCTCACTAACACAATAATGCCCTTTTTTTCAACACCCACCCTTGTTCCCCAAAGTACAATCTCCCGCCCCCAGCCCTGAAAAACATGGTTGGCTGCTTCAGATCTCTACTTTTTAACTTCCCATAGCATCTAAACAAGCAGCTAAGTTTCTATCGCCAGCCCCCTTCTTCTCCCATCATTCCCTGACTCCATCCACTTGTTTCCTGGAGAGGTTCACAGCCTTGTAAGCTTGGAGACACAAAGCTGCATTCTTTGGTCTCCATTCAGATAAAGAGGCCCCATCTGCTTTATGATCTATACACTACTTCATAATAGTTGCCCTGTTGTACTGCTGCAGACAGACATGGATTCTTACCAAAGTCTAATCAAGCAATGGTCTGTATTTTAGGGATCCACAGTGCATGAAATAGGGATGACAAGTTCAAACTAACATACGGAATTCAGTCCTCTAAGACAACTTTTCCAATCCTCAGCCTCTAATCTATCCTTGTCATACTTCCAATGTATGACAGTATCCACTAATAGCAAACAGAGTCTTATGGACTGCTTCTGATCTATGGTCTCCTTTTGTTTGGCATTCCAATGTAAGGTGCCTATACACCTTAGTTATGGGGAGACAATTCTGGATGCAGGGGTATCCTTGAAGAGCTGTTCAAATCCAAAATATATATATCTGAAGGAAGATCAAGGGCTCACTTACAGGGTGGCATGTGGGCCAAGTTAGACTTTTTCTTTTACAGGAAGATGTATTTTCTCCAAATAATAATATGTATTTATAAGTATGCATGCACACTGTGTGATATTTTGGTGATGCTTAAGTGGCCACTTCATTCCAGCCTAAAATGTACTTTTGCTCAAAATATCCTTGTTGTCTTCATAGTTGTATGCACCTCTAGCTAGAATTCTCGTGCTCCTGAATTATTTCTATCCTAAGATTCTGTTTTATTTTAATGAATTGTCCTCTTTGCCAATATTTTGTTTTTTACATTTTCTAGCCTAGAAGGTTAGGTTGTGTTTTATAGCCTAGAAAGAAAGGTCATATTTTATAATATCCAAGTACAAACCAGTAGGAGGTCCATAAATTTCAAGTAAGCAACTTGCATATAATGCAATGTTGTGGCATATCGTGATTGTGCTTAATTGTGGCTTTTTAAACATGTTTTACTGAGTAAATTACAATTAGCTAGCTTTGACAGTAAACCAAACTTATTATTGTTTGCTGAATCATCTAATCCCAGAAAGCAAATCAATTTGTGTTTCAGGAAAAGTGTTTTAACTGCCATTTGTATCATTAATCCTTTCAAGAGCCGTTACTGTTCCAAACAACTAAGCAGGTGAAGGGGCAAATATAAACAGAAGCCAACTCTGGAAGCTGCATCTCTGCTATGAACTATCTACTGGAGAAATAATGCAAAAGATGCCCAGATACTAACTGAGGGATGAACTGTCTACATTCATTTGGCTATGACTGATTTAGCTATTAGGACTCCATTCATTGACTGAATACTGTATCTTATCAATAAGCTGACTTATTATGCTATGTGAACAGGCTGTTATTTCCTGTAGTGTGTGAACCAAGCCAATTTCCTGTAGTGTGTGAAGCAAACCAATGCATTAATTTGCCTTTATCATAGACAAGTGTGCAGAGGACGGTAGCTTTAATCTGTTTACCAAACATATTCCTGAGCTTTTGAAAAACACAAACATTATTTATGTGTTTTTTTCAACAGAAAATAATTTCATCTACATAATCAAAATCCAACATTAATTTGAGCCAGAAATATCTGCCATTTATGTTTTAGCATATTTTCCATGAGACTCAACTGAAGTATGTCTACTTAGGAGTGTTCCTTATGATTCTCCTTTTAACTGGACATAAATTTACAAAGACAATGTTAGTATTGGATAAATGCAAAGAATTCAAGATGACATAACAGTTTCAAATAGGACCCTCAACCCTTCTATAAGAGTTTTATAATAATTTTAATAGCTACAGTAGATGATAGATAGATAGATAGATAGATAGATAGATAGATAGAATAAATATGCATATAAAAATAGATTTATTTATAAGAGAATCAGTTTGATCTAGTGATTAAGGCACCATGTGGGATACTATGAGTTCTAGTCCCACCTTAGCCATGAAAGCCAGCTGGGTGACATTGAGCCAGTCACTCTCTTCCAGCCACAGGTTGGTTTCAGCAGGTTCTCACCAGTTCTGAAGAACCTGTAGCGGAAGTTTTGAGTAGTTCGGAGAACCGGTACTAAAAATTCTGACTAGCCCCGCCCCCATCTATTCTCTGCCTCCCAAGTCTCAGCTGATCAGAAGGAAATGGGGATTTTGCAGTATCCTTCCCCCGGAGTGAGGTGGGAATGAAGATTTTAAAGTATCCCTCCCCTGCCATGCCCACCAAGCCATGTCACGTCCACCAAGCCACACCCACAGAATTGGTAGTAATAATTTTTGAAAGCCCCACTCCTTCCAGCTCAACTCACCTCACAGGATTGTTGTTAAGGGGAACATAGGAGGAGAAAGGTGTGTTGGATATATTCACCACATTGGTTATCTGTAAAAATAATAAAGGCAGAATATAAGCAAATAAGAAAATAAATAAGCAAATAAATAAATAAATAAATTTGCAGATGACACCAAGCTGGCAGGAATAGCCAACACTCCAGAAGATAGGCTCAAGATACAGAAGAATTTTGACAGACTTGAACATTGGGCGCTATCTAACAAAATGAAAGTCAACTGTGAAAAAAGCAAGGTTCTACATTTAGGGAAGAAAAACAAAATGCACAGGTACCGTATAGGTGGTATCTTGCTCAATAGTAGTAACTGTGAGAGGGATCTTGGAGTCCTAGTGGAAAACCATTTAGATATGAGCCAGCAGTGTGCAGCAACTGCCAAAAAAGCCAACACAGTTCTGGGCTGCATAAACAGAGGGATAGAATCAAGATCACATGAAGTGTTAATACCACTTTATAATGCCTTGGTAAGGCCACACTTGGAATATTGCATTTAGTTTTGGTCACCACAATGTAAAAAAGATGTGGAGACTCTAGAAAGAGTGCAGAGAAGAGCAACAAAGATGATTAGGGGACTGGAGGCTAAAACATGTGAAGAACGGTTGCAGGAACTGGGTATGTCTAGTTTAATGAAAAGAAGGACTAGAGGAGACATGATAGCAGTGTTCCAATATCTCAGGGTTGCCACAAAGAAGAAGGAGTCAAACTATACTTCAAAGTACCTGAGGGTAGAACAAGAAGCAATGGGTGGAAACTAATCAAGGAGAGAAGCAACTTAGAACTAAGGAGAAATTTCCTGACAGTTAGAACAATTAATCAGTGGAATAGCTTGCCTCCAGAAGTTGTGAATGCTCCAACACTGGAAATTTTTAAGAAAAGGTTGAATAACCATTTGTCTGAAGTGGTGTAGGGTTTCCTGCCAGGAGTGGTGTAGGGTTTCCTGCCAGGAGGTTGGACTAGAAGACCTCCAAGGTCCTTTCCAACTCTGTTATTCTAAATAAGCAAATAAAATAAACAAACAAATCTTTGAGATGTACATGCAAGGCCTAAGGCTGGTTCCAGCCTCCTATGCTGGGAGATTATGATAACTATAAGAGAAATTGAAAACCAAAAATAATATAGTGCAGGTATTGTTAAAATCACTTCTAGATATAGTGGATAGGCAAAGAAGTGAACAGGTTTTATTCATCACCATTAATTTGGAGAATTTAGTTTTGTGTTTCTTAAATCCAACCATTGTGGCATAACACAATGTGTGAAAGTAGGTCCTTTGGGGGGGAAAAGTGTCATATATGTCTAAAGTTTATGATATATGATATGGTGTACTATATTTATTATAAATAGGGAATGCTTTTTAAAAATCAATATAGAAAGCTCACCGATCCTGTTAGTCAGGATTATTTTGATATTTTTCAAAATTACTTGTAGTAATGTAGAAACTGATACATGAAACAATACTAATTTAGCAGTAAAATTAAAAAAAATAAATTTGGCAAGTATTTGTGATAGACTGATATACAAAGTAAGATGTTTTGCTGTGGTTTTGTCTCATTTGCAATACATAGGGGTCCTGCCGTTGAGAGGACATGGCTTTGAGAGTTCATAGCATTGCTCAATAAAGCATCATTTAGGAAGATCAGCATGCCTGGCCTATGAAACATCCTACTATTGATGTGCCGTGACATTTCTCCCAACTGGCTGATCTGAAACGAGACAGAATATGCATCTGAAAAGCTAGGCTGGGGTTCCATCAGTGGTGGGATTCAAATTTTTTTTTATGACCGGTTCTGTGGGCGTGGCATGGTGGGCGTGGCATGGCTTGGTGGGCATGCTTGGTGGGCGTGGCAGGGGTAGGATACTGTAAAATCTCCATTCCCTCCCCACTCCAGGGGAAAGATGCTGTAAAATCTCCATTCCCATCCCACTCCAGGGGAAAGATACTGTAAAATCTCCATTCTCTCCCCACTCCAGGGGAAGGTTTTTGCAAAATCCCAATTTCTTCCTGATCAGCTGGGACTCGGGAGGCAGAGAATAGATGGGGGTGGGGCCAGTCAGAGGTGCTATTTACCGGTTATACAAACTACTCAAAATTTCGGCTACTAGTTCTCCAGAACTGGTCAGAACCTGCTGAATACCACCTCTGGTTTCGATCAAGAATGTGTACTACAGGATAGGGACATTTTCTTCTCCTTTAAGCTAATGCATAAGGATATTGGAAGTCAACTAATGTGGCTTTGAACTCATTCAGCAATTGAGCACTTTGGGTGCACTGTTATGTCATGTTACTTTTGCTTAATTTAACCATAGTTTGGCAGATTGTTAAATATTTGAATAACTATGAAGAAATAAAAATAGTTTCCACTATCATTTCCAGGAATTTGGAAGCTTAGTATTTGTTCAATTGCTGAATTTGTAAATAATGAAATGGTAACTGTTCATCTGAAATTTTTGCTGCTTAAACAAAGGGAGTTAAGTAAATGTACCTTGAACTAAATGAAATCCCCGAGATCTGCTACCATTATAGAATCATGGTAAAAATAAAGCTCCAGTAGGTTCAACATATTGCCAAGAAATTATTTTATATTATCTAGATATAGCCATAAGAGAAAAACTGTGGAATAAGAGAATGGAATCTGACAAATGTTAAGATATGGAGTGCTAGGAGAAGGGAGAACTGCTTACATTTAGAATTAGCAGATTTCTTCATTTAGAATAGAATAAAATAAAATGTCAAAATTCTATGTATCGTGCAAAAACAAAACTCTGCATGGACATGAAATCACTAGAAGTCCACCTGAATCAAAGCAGGCTTCACCTTTCATATGACTATTATATACAAGTATATACCTGTACATGGTATGGTTATGTAATTAATTTTATCTAGCGATTGACAAGATTGAGAATGAAAATAACCAGTTTGATGTAACCAATCAAAGAGGAATATTATGGACAGGTCCGAATGCTCTAGGAGTGCCATTAGAGAGCAGATTTAAATTTATTGTTCATTTTTAATAGCAGCTCCAGCTTTTGAAATTGATTGCTTCAAAAATGCAATTGATTGCCCTCAAAAGAAAGCTTTGCTTTCTATCTTCATTACTGTCTCCAATGGTGCAGGTTATTAATTGTAGTTAATTTACAATGTAAGTAGTTGACAGCCTTTGATCTACATGGGCCTTGAAACTGCTCCCAGAGGGTAGGTCAATATTATGTGTTTTACAGGTGATCCTTTCATGTTCCGTGAATATATAGATGCTTATATGAGAAGCTGGAGAAGTACCAGGAACTGAAGGAGAAACTAGAGAGCATGTGAAAAGAAAAAACAAAAGTGGTTCTACTGGTGGAAGCATTCAGGGTTGCGATTCCTAAATTAGGAGAGTGGCTCTAACAGATTCCAGAAACACCAAAGCTCTCTGCCCACATGAAAGCAGTGCTAGGACAGGTAAGATACTGCACAAAACCCTCAAACACCCAGGTCTGAGATTTACACATACACATTGACACACATTGCACACACACTTAATGCAAGGGGTAGGGCGGAGAGAAGAAATTGTATTTATTCTGCATTCTGAACACCATACTAAGCTCATTCGAAGGCGGCCATCCCTATCTAATTCTTTCTAGTTCTATAATTTTCATTAGTACTAGCCAAGCACAGACAATGAATGAGCTAAGGATACTGGGAATTGTCTCTAAATTAACAAAAACTGAACCACATCTGGAAAACATTCTAGAAATTCTAGTCCCACTCACTTCGGTGACATGACAATGCCTTTCTGTGCCCGTTGGGCCCCCTGAAAAGTTGATTGCTTCTGGCTTAAGGAAATGTAGTGAAGATTATTTCTTCTAGATGATACCTCTCATTTCTCCCTTCTTTTCTCTCTCACATGTGCAGATGCTAAACCAGATGCTATCTTATCCTTTACTCCAGCCAACCAGTAAATAATTGAAAATGCCTTCCAGTAAATAATTGTTGATTCAAATGTACGATACAGCTAATTTGTAGTGTGGTATCTATAGTTTTGGCTTAGCTTGAGCTACTGTATGTATCCATTTAGTTTGACTTAAGTGTTACGTGCAGACTTGGTTCCACAAACCACATCTGAAACACCTACAGGAATGCAACTAACAGAATTTGCACAGGTGAATGAGTGTCCTATTTGAGCAATGATTCGATAAGGCTGCTTTAAGAGCTGACTTCTCTGTTGAAGCCATGGAACATTTCATCGGCAATTTATCAGCATGACTGCACTGCTGGGAAGTAAACTGGGAAGATTTGCAAATTCAGAGAGGCATATAGCTTTGCACTATAGAAGGAAAGGATATTTCAGACCTGGGAAAGACAACTTTTTCCAGTGCTGGATAGATGTAAAGCCATCTGCATTTGGCTTCAGCCATAGAACACGCAGGCTGCAGAAGATGGTTTCATTCAAATTACACAGGGCATAAAATTCTACTCAGACAGATCATTCTCTCTTCCTGCCCCCCCCCCACCCCCCTTTCCAATAATCTGAGAACATACTGTAAGCATTTCCCCCTTCTATTCTCTTCTTTATTATGCATGGACCCAATTGTTAACAGTAGAGAAAATTTATTTTGAAAGATTCCATGGATATGGTGGGAGGTGATGGTTACCGGTACTTCAATAGGGATCCAATAGCAATGACAACCAGGTCATTGCTATTTGGAAAATATTTGCAGAACTACAGGGACGCTGGCTGGGGAATTCTGGGAGTTGAAGTCCACATGTCTTAACATTGATGAGATTGATAAAAGTTGCTTTATGAGATCTACTTATTGTAATTCAGGATCACTACTTGCTTTCAAATGCTGAAATTCTTTTCATAGTACTGATTTCCCACATTCTTTGTTCACAGTTCTGAAAAACATGAAAACAGGCATGCTGTGCTTTCAGTAGATTTTTCTTTCAAATGGTCTTGCTTCACCTCCACAAAACAGATACTCCAAGATCATGTTGATGATTGAATATCTTCTCAGTGTTGATTTGTATGAATTTGGCTGTATGGAAATGCTTATCCCTTGGGAATGTTTTTTTTTTTTTTGTCTTACTGCTGTCATCTAAATATCAAAGGTTTTATGTTTCATCCAGATTTGCAGAAAAAAAATTGAGTGATACTTTTAAAAAATGGAAATGGGGAATAAAATGCTATAGGCTTTGTGGCAATTCTATGGGACTTCAAAGGACACAATTGCCAATTATTGGTTGTGGGCAGGTATTGGAGCTGTAATCCATTTTAAGAAGGGAACAGCAAACAGGGAAGGACCATAATAAGAGCTACTGAGAGAGAAGGATAAGGGAACATCATATCATTCCTCCCAGGTCTGCACAAATGCCTGAACGTTTTCTCTGAATTTTTGTGTGGTGTATTCCATACTAAGGGATGTTTATAAAGGTGGGGGTGTCTCAAAACAAAGGCTGGTCTGGAGCAGGGATGCTAACTATGCCTTTCGGGAGGGAAGCAAGCTAGCTAGGAATAGGTAAGCCCTTCTTATCTTAAGCTTCCCTAAGATTTTACGGAGCGGGGCATAACTGCGTTAAAGGTTGCTAAGGGAGTGGCCGGGAGCCATCACAGAAAACCATTTCTCTATATTTTCAAAGATGTGTGCGCACGCACAGAATTGAAATACACATGGGTTAGTGAAGTGAAGGCTTTGAAAAGGAGCTGTTGCGTCAGGCTATAGCAAGGAGCTATAATTCCTTGTGTAATTCCTCGCCCCCCGCCCCACACTCCAGCTTTTTAATGAAGGGTGGGACAAGCTGGTAACAGCTTCACGGGTTGCTAAGGGAGGGGCTTTGACGATCCAATTTTCTCTATAGATTGGCAGAGAAGGGGAACGTTGCATCACGCAAGTGGTGGCGAGGGCACTCCCGTTCTTTCTTTCTTTCCCTTCTTCTAGCCTCTCCGCCTCGCCCCCCCCCCCTTTTCCCCAACGTGCAAAAGAGACAGGAGTCTCACATGATCCGCTACAGGCTGTGCCTTTGGATGACTACGAGGAAGGAGCGAGCAGGGAGGGGCCGCGGGGTGGAGACAGGCAAGCAAAGGGCTAGATCGTGCGCTCTGCAGCTGTGCCCGCTGCTGCCGCCAGTTCTACCGGAGATACTCCCTTTCCCTATGGATCGCCCCTGCGCCGCCCTTTGGAGACCGCGAGGGGTTTAGCATGGAAGAGGTAAGGGGGCAGCGTGGCTTCTGGGGAAGGCTGCTGGCATCAGGGCGTGGCGCTTCTGCTGTGCTCATTTGAGAGGAGAGGGCTTTATTTGCCATAGGGAGGGTGCGTACGGGAAGAAGTGGAGGGGTGATGACTTTAGTGGGTGCGGTGCGTCTGGTCTGGATGGACGTCGAGGTGAGACTTTAATGGCAATAGCGGAGCTTCTTGGGTGGGGGCAGAGAACGTGTGCTGAGGCGCTGGTTGGTACCAAAAGTGCCCGAGGCAGGGCTGCAGCCTCAATCACCAGGGGTGTGGGAAGCCGGGATGCGACCGTGTGGAGCGAAAGCGGGCAGAGGCAGCTTCGGTGGAGATGCCTGGGGATGGATGAGAACAAAGCTTTCCGGGAGGAGGGTAGGGGATGGCATTTGGTGAGTTGGGATTGTGAAACATCTGTGGGTCACCAGCCTGCACTTCATGTGCAGGCTAGAGACCCCCTCGGATAAACATTGGGCAAAGGCGATGGTTCTTTTGGATGCCAGAGGTGCTGCTTGGTGCTTTCAGCTAGGAAACCTGATGGAGGTGCTGAAGATCTAAGGTGGAGCTATTCTGGGGAGTAAAGTATTTCTGGATATACAGAAAAGACAACAAAGAATATTGGGTGTCTTTAAAAATAAGCCACATTTTAATTTTTGACATTTTAAACTTTAATTTTACTCTTTAAAGACTAGCCATCTTTTGGTGGAAGCTGTGACGGGCTAGAAATGATTCCATCAAACAGGTACAGGAAATGTGTAGATTATAAAGTTATAATTCAGGGCATGGCTGGGTGGTGCTGGACCTTTGTGTCACCTGCTGGGCAGCTGTATGTGAGGCAGAACAAGAATCAAGTGACAAACTTAGTTTCAAAAGACAATGAGAATTGATGGCATAATATAAACAGGGTTTTATGTGACAGTTGGGTAGTACATATCATAAAAAAAACTATGATATGGTTTAATAGTTTTGGGCTTAATGTAAACCCAGCCATGATGTTATAAACCATAGTCTTGTTCATACTGAGTCATTGTGTCTTCTTCAATAAACCATCATTACAACAAACCAGTGTGCAAACCCAGCTCTGTAATAGGTAAAATTTTATCAAATGGAGTGTAATGGATATTTGTATTGGGGTGATTAGGCACATGATTAGTCAGAAAAGCCTACACAGTGTTAAGGTGTAGGACAATAGGAGCATACAATAGATGAAGATTTACAGAATTTGGGCGGTTCTGCTGGGGAAAAGAGTTGAATTGTTTAAGATGTGGGGTTGAGATAATTTGGATTTGGAGGGATGGAGGCTGAACAGTGCTTTGATGAGTTGGATCAGCATGTGAGTTTAGGGAGCTTATGAATATTTACAGTATATAGATTGCCATGTGATTTTGAAAGTCTGAAGCCTTGAAAAACTATTTCCAAAGCATATGTCCCTAGAAATGACATTTAAATCCGAGAATTTAAGAATGGAGTGGGGGGATTAATACTTTATTATTACATTATCCAATTGTGACATAAGACAAATGGAGTTCAGTTTGATTTTATGGATTAATTGCATGGATTTGAGCAGTAAGAATAAAGCACTATAAAATCCTTATTTATTGTGCTTTGTACATACACAGAGGCAATGGGATAAAATGGTTGGCTTGTCAGACTATTTTATTTTTATTTATTTTTCACATTTTTGTATCACCCATCCCCCTCAAAGAGGGACTAAGATTTTTAACTCCATTTATCTAAGAAGTTTACTATGATGTCTGTTGGCCAGCTCAGAGAGTTGCTGTAAAACCAAGATGGGAATGAAGAGAAATGGGGACAGAATCATAGGTACAAGCTGTAGATCTTTGGAAAAAGATGTGTATTTTGAAATTGCAATGTATTATGTTTTGCTTTATTTTAATATGTGCAGTTTTGGGATTTTTTTTTGTCTAATAAAAACACATATCTAATATAAAATATCTTTTTAAAAGTCTGGTCACTTACTTGTAAAACATTTATTTAAAAAGTTTGTTTTATTTTCAGAAAGTTTTAAATTAAAATGTAAAAATAAGAGAAATTGTTTTTCAGCAACTTTAAACAATTTTATTGGGATTATTTTTTCCTTGGAATATTGCGAAGAGTACCTCCAGTGAGATGTTTGGGTAACAGTAAATAAGTTTCCTTGAAAGATAATTTATTAATTCCCTGCTGATTTTTCTCAGCAAAGTACAGCTTCGAAAAATGCTTGGTGTTTTCTATGCTACAGTCTTGATTCTCACATTGGCTGTGAGATCAGTGGGCCATATGAACTGACTGAATCCTAGAATAAATTTGGATGTCTAGAATTTTCTGTACATTCAATGATTCCAAGTGAAAATGAATACAGGAAGTCCTCCACTTACAACAGTTCATTTAGTGACCATTCAAAGTTACAACAGCACTGAAAAAGTGACTTATGACTGCTTTTCACAGTTACGACCTTTCCAGCATTCCCCTAGTCAAGGGATCAAAATTCAGACACTTGGCATCTGATTCATATTTATGATAGTTGCAGTGTCCTGGGGTCATGTGATCCCCTTCTGACAAGCAAGACAATGGGGGAAGCCAGATTCACTTAACAACTGGGTTACTAATTTATCAACTGCAGTGATTCACTTAACAGTGGCAGGAAAGGTTGTAAAATAGGGCAAAACTCACTTAACCTATGTCTCACTTAACAACAGACATTTTGGGCTCAATTGTGGTCATACCTGTAATGTATTCTAAAATTGAAGTGTTAAGTAGTGCTTCAATATAAGGGAAGCCAATTTTCTCAAATAATACTGTGGGGAGGTGATCACAATTCCTTCCTGCATTTCCACAATACATATGCACCAATAGTGGAAGACTTAGTAAAAGTATTCCGTTGAATTCCAAGCTATCAGACTGAATTCCCCTTCTGCAGTAAGAGATGAGTGATTGGTTTGGTCTTGTCTTAATGGGGCTTATGAGCTCAGCCAATTGTGATTTATTCAATAAAACTACATTTAAGCAGGCCAGGGCTTATTGTGATATGTGAATGCAGCCATTGAGTTTATGTCTAAGATTAGATTTGGGCATCTCCCAATCTATGCGTCATTCTTTTAGTTGCAACATGTCACCAGTTCTGATCAGAAATCATGTATAATTTGTGGCTCAATTGATGCAGAGGCCTGGGAACCCTGTTTCTGTACTTTTCCATCTATCAACCTTAGTCTTGCTTGCTTATTCCCTATACATTCGTCCTTTCCCAGTAATTTAATTATTAGAGATAACAGTTTATGGCAAGATGTCCACTGCAGAATGGAAAGCATTTCGGTGTGTGTGTGAAACATCCATTAAACCAAAAACAAATTAGAATAGTCCTAAAAATTATACCCATTCATCTTTAAAGGCTTGCCTAAATACAAATGCCTTGCAGCAACAAGCTGATATTTATGACTAGCTGGTAATTAAACAATTGCACTTTGAGCATGCTCACTGGAAATTTGTTCTTGCTTCCAGTTTGGCAGAGATCAGTGTGTTCTGTCTCCCAGCTGCTAATGCATTATATGAGCCATGATGTATAATTATGTATCTCCCAATGCATTTCTATTTATGATTTTATTCTGGATTTTGAACCAATGATAAAGTCCAGTGACACTTATTTCCTTTTTAAATGAAGTATCTGATGTCTAAATATGCACATTCTTGCATGGAAACATTTGCAGTTTTGCACTTGTCAGAAAAAAACAAACAAACGTTGGACTCTTGTTGTTGGTTTATCCATAAAGCAACATGAATGGTTTTTTTTCTCCTGTCCTTGAGAAAGGAGAAAAATATGAATTTTTTTTAAAAAAATACTGCTCCCACAGACTACAGGAATGAGGCTAGTATCATATGTGGGATGTATTATGAGTTATTTTTAGGGCTGTTTGATGCTCTATGGACTAACAATAACCATGGTGGGAAAACCAGCAACCTCTTCCTGTTCTAAATGTGTGGTGGGGCAGAGTTCATTGTTTGAACTACTATTTTAGTTGTTTCATAGTTATTTTGCCTTATTTGTATGCTTACCAGGGCAAGAAAGTACTTCACTTCATGCAGTGGCTGATCATCATTTTTTAATCTCTCAAAGTCAATATTCCTATGATATTCCTATAGCTATATCTTAAAAGAATCTTTGCTTTCACACAGAATTGTCCAGTCACACAAATTATCTGAACTGTAGAGAACAAAATCTCTATTACAGTTACTTGGCTCCTTCTCTCATTTTATCTGCTAACATAAGGAAAAGCTTGTTGGGTAAAATTCTGCTTTTTGTTTATTAATGGGATCTTATGGTAGAATTGAAATTTGGCCTTATATGAGGCTGATACCCTCATTTTCATCCTCCTTCCCCCATCTTCCCAAGAAATTGGCTATGCATATAACATGTCTGATCTCTCAGTTACAGCTGAAATAACTTTGAGGCATAAGCCTAATGGCCCATAGAGCCCAAAGGCTGGAGAGAAATGGTAGTCCATCATAGATTACTAACTTGAGCCTGGTTGGTTAACTACCTCAAAATGCTCCTCTTACCTGCACTCTATAACATGGGTCTCCAACCTTGGCAACTTTAAGACTTATGGACTTCAACTCCCAGAATTCTGGGAGAGAATTCTGGGAGTTGAAGTCCACAAGTCTTAAAGTTGCCAAGGATGGAGACTCCTGCTTTATAATACCTACATTGTGCTCAAAAGGAACTAAGCAGTTTGTGGTACAGCATGTGGTATAAACCACATCTCCTAGATCTGTGATGGTGAACCTATGGCACGGGTAGCACAGGTGGCACACGGAGCCATATCAGTGGGCATGTGAGCATTGCTTTAGCTCAGCTCCAGCACGCATGTGTGCGCTAGCCAGCTGATCTTTGGGCCTTCTGGTCCCACCGGAAGTTGGGAAATGGGCTGTTTCTGGCCTCCGGAGGGCCTCTGGGTGGGTGGGGAAGGCTGTTTTCACCCTCCCCAGGCTACTAGAAAGCCTCTGGAGCCTGGGGAAGGTGAAAAACGGGCCTACCAGGTCCACCATGCCATCGTGTACTAAAAATGGGGGGGGGTAGGGGGGTGCACATGCATGCACGGGGCACATTGAATTATGGGTGTGGGCACACACCTGGGTGACCTCTCCGTGCTCCCCCCGCTTTTGGCATGTGATGGCAAAAAGGTTAGCTATCACTGTCCTAGATGATGATTTCATACATTAATTTCATACATTGTATGTCTTGCTTAACTGTAGATTATTAAATTTATCATGGTTGGGTGATTTTACACTGCAAGCTAGGCCAAAACCAAGCTTCCTGCCTTATGGTTTATCAAGTGTTGTTAATTAAATAAAAAAAAAAGCAAAGAATTGTATGAAAAACTCTAATTACAGTTGTAGGCTGGATTGAAGTAAAAGGCAATTCTCAAAGAACTTAATAGAAAATATTACCCATCTTTTTGCCATGTCACCTGGATGGACATGCCCGTGCAATTATTGGGGACTAAGTGTGATTTGAAGGAGAGTTTTCTTCTTAATGAGGAACTGGAAACACACCATTCAAAAATCTTTTGAATGTTTTTTCTAAAACAGACCAGCCAGAAAGAAGCACTGATTCCACTCACTTACACATATATCTAGAGTTAGCCTAATGATTAAACTAGTTTTTCCCCAGTCTAGTGACTGCCAAATGTTGAATAATCACTTATGTTTTTGGATGTTGGCTTCAGGAGATGTTGACTGCAATTCAACAACTGGATCCAGCCCAGCTAGATTGGGAGAAGCTAGAAAAAAGGATAGTAAAAATACCCACCAGAAGTTGGCAGGGGCAAAAAAAAAAAAGAAAAAGAAAACTGGGTTAATGAAGATTGGACAATGGAAATATTTTCTAGGAAGGAATGAGTGCCTTAAACAGGCATTTCATGAAATGCCTGTATGTAAGAGAGCCATAGGCCACTATATATAAGTTTTGTAGTAATGAAGATAAGTTATTTAAAGTGTATTGGGAGGCTCTGGGCATATACCATCCCCCTATTTGCCCTTGCCTCTAAAGCAAATTATTATATTGCACTTTAAATTGATGTTCAAATGAGACTACTTATCTGGGAGGACATACCAATGAGAATATAGTCTAATTTATTTCTAAGGAAAAGTGGTTACATTTTCAATGGATATGATCTAGTTGTATTCTCTCTCTCTCTGTGTGTGTTTATTTGCAGCTATTATCGGGCGTACATGCCTGCAGAATTCTCATTTTCATGAGCATGCTTGTTTCCAAATTCTCAGGGAGAAGATAAGAGTGCACTCCTTTTATTTATTCTTTAATTTATTACAGTAACTTAACAAATTTTTACTTTAAATCTTTTTCAAACCAAGGGTGAATTTAACCCAGGACTACAAGAATTTGGGAGTATCATGATAAAGAGGGTGGGGGGATTTGGCCCACAATTTCATATACTATATCTTCCCAACATTTTTTGTTGCCTCCTCTGTGTGTGTGTGTGTGTGTATGTGTTGGGCACCATGTACTCAAGTCATATGCATGTACTCAATAATGTAATGCCTGAAACTTTTTAAAAATAAAATACTTGTAACAAATGATTAAACCATTCAGGTATATAAAAAGCAAAGTTGTAATAGTTTGCTTTTTTCATGTAATTTATTCTGCGTATGCCAATCAAGTGTAACAAGGGAAGGAGCTATTCAAGGTGCTGAAATACCCCATCAATTCTGGAAATCCTGTTCAGAATCCCCCACCTCAAAGTTCTTTTTGAAAACATTTTTTCAACCAATTTCAGTCCCTTTCAGCTATGAGAACTAGAAACATCTATGTTTTAAACAAACATAAATTCTGTTGAGATTTAGGGAATATTCCAATCTTCCCTCATATTAAATTCCGAGGATTCCAGGTCCTTGACCATGCACAAACTCTGTTAAAAATGTGCATACTCAATGTCCTAGTTTAATAGCAAAGAAAAAAAGTACATTTTTGCAAATAATATGTTCCTATTCATTAAATAACTTGTTATTGTTCCTGGAATTTTCCTGAAAAATCAATCCTAATGATTAATTCGACTGTGATAGCTCTCAAACAGTCACATTCACGACAAACCATTTTATACCAAATTTATATCTAACCATTTTATACCAAATTTATCTATCTATCTATCTATCTATCTATCTATCTATCTATCTATCTATCTATCAAATTTACATTTCACTGATAAAGAAATAAAGGGAGACTAGTATACTAGTCTGCCTTTATTTCTTTATCAGTGCAATATAAATATGGTATAAAATGGTTTGTCGTGAATACGACTGCTTGAGGGCTCCTGGATTGGAGCTGAAAGGCGAAAGGGATGCAGTATGCTCCCTCCCACATGCTGGGGTAGACCAGGTGTCTCGATAAGCAATTGCTCCTAGAAGCATGAAGCCGAAAACACCAGCCTGAAGATGACGAATGAGACGTCGTCGAAACGTCGCCAAGACACTTCCAATTTTACGCAGGAAAAAACCCGAATAACCAAAGACCTACATGTATATGTATATGTATACGTATATGTATATGTATATGTATATGTATATTTATATGTATGTATATGTATATATATGTATACATATATATATGTATATATGTATATATGTATATATATATGTATGTGTATATATATATATATATGTATCACTAAGCAGCATAGGGCAGCATAGGGCCTGCTGGCTGCCAGAAGAAAAAAGCCCAGAATCAAGTGGATGTGACTCCACTGAGCTTGGTTGAGAAAAATCTTGGTTACGTAGGAAAAACCGATTACTATTTAGTTTGGCAAAGATGGTACTTATGGTTGGAGGGAAAGATAGGGCCAACAACATAGAATACTTGGAGAATTTAAATTAAGAAACACAGAACTAGGCACAAGAGAAGAGTTGTATAATGGTATAAATAAATAGTTAATATGACTGTAGAAAGATACGGCTGAAAATGTATAAATGCATCAAAGTGAAAGCAAGCAAATTCGTAAACTGTAAGATAAGGAAAAAATAAGTGAAATAGAAATCAACCACTGATGCGAGAATTTCTTAAGAGCTAGTCTATAGACTTCTTGTTTCTTTTTTGTTTTTGCACTGTGTTAATGTATACGTGTTTGTATGTATTTGTGTTTTTACATTTGTCTATGTTAATAAAAATTAAAAAAAAAAAAGGAAAAACCTGGCTAAAAGAAAAACATATATGTGTGTGTGTGTGTGTGTATATATATATATATGTTGTACTACTATAATTTTGGGGCGGAAGAAGTTTGCTTTGCACAAGAGATATGCTGTATTGAATTACATTTCTACTGACTTCCTGGAGAGCATCTGTTTAACTGTAGTTAATAAACAAAAAGTCTGCAGCTTGATAATATCTCCTGGTAAAATGAGCAGCTGTAATTGAGCAAAGTTTTAATCACTGAAACATCTGAGATACATACTGCTCCCACTGCTCCACAATGGCATGAAATCCCAGTTGCACAAAGAATACACAGACTTAAGAGAAAAATATTTTGCTCTTTGCTCCCACAGAGATCTTGGTGGATTCAAACTTATCCTTCATCTAGGCATCCCTTCCAAATATCCTTCCCAGCCTGGTGCAGATTTAGAACTATGGAGGATCTCAGGCTGGGGAAAGGATGGATCATGCCTGTTGAAAAATTAACACTTTAATTGCTATATTTTAGTATATCTACTCTAAGCACCATAAAATCTGGCTCTGAATGTTGCATATGCCATCAGACTCTGAATGTTGGCTTGGAGGCTAAGTTCGGTTGGTGTCGGTGCTGGTTTCTGTTTCCAACCCAAACAATCCTGTTATCCCATACAAATGTCCTGAATTACTTATTTACCATTGATTTTCAAATTCATTTGGTGTCCTTGAAGATACAAATGGTTGTGGTTTGAAGAATCTGTCTGCTTTCCAGCTTCTCTTGGCTTGAGATCACTTATTTTCTTCCCTTCCTTCCAGTTTAAATTTTAGGGATTGTCTACTTCCTCCTTTGTCCAATATTGCAATGGCTACACACTCTCAGTAGCCTTCTCACTACTCATTTAATGTAATCCCTATCCCCATGCTTCTTTCTTCTGCCTTTCAATTCATCTTCACTGGATTATTATTTTGATAAGTCTGTACTGTAAGAATACTGTAGCACTGGCTCTTAATGTTTCTATTTCTTGTGTTCCTGATGCTTTCTTTTTATTCTTCAAGGTGGAGCCTTTTATTCCTGTCCTCAAGTGCCCACAAATTTTTCACCCCAAGAAATAAAGATGTTGAAAGGAACATCTTGGAGAGTGGCCAGATATGTTCTCCAACAATTTTTTCTACTTCCCAAATACAGCTATTATATGAATTGCTTCTGTCTCTAGACTGTGGGCACAAAGGAAATAGGCCTGGCAATGGTCAGCAATATGGGGAATCTGATTAGAAAGACTTATTATTGAGATGAGACCTGTTGAATAGTAAGAGTTGGGTTTCTACTAGTTATCTAGCAGAGCAATCCTTTGTGGAGTAGTCTTTCCTCTGCCCTGCCCCCACCTCTGATTCCCAAATTTCAAAATAACACACTAGGGCTGGATGCAAGTACATTTTTTTCTCTGAGATGGGGCAGACAAGTTTTGGAAGTGTGTTTGAAGAGGACATCCTATTCAAATGCCTATTCACAAAATGCAATCACAATGACTGTAGCTGATCACAAAATGTTAATGGCCAGGGCACAGAATGACGACAGAATGGTCTTTGGTGACACCTCCACTTAGTTATCTGCTGTTCCAGCTTGGTCTTCTTTCTTCATACACATAGTCCTGGTCTTCAATTACCTACCATATGTGTTAGGAGCTGAAGGTTCTGAGAGGAATTCTTAAAAAAAACCAAGAAAAGCTATAGTATGTAGAAGCTAGTAATGTGCTTTGGCATATGCCATGTATTTATTTAAAATGACAGGACATTTGCTATTTGAAAACAATCAAGCCAAATGTATGCCCTTAAGAAGATTAATACTGCTCTCTATCCTGGCATATCTGGGTCTTTTTTTGCTGGCACATCTGTTCTCTCTCTTTTAGAGTTAGATTAAATGACCTTGGATAGCTCTTTCCAATCAAGACTCTGGAATTGATTAGGTAACTAGGATCCCTAGTCCTAAACGACAGATGTTTTGGATTATAATTTCCAACATGCTTCAGGTGAGTTGTTGTACAACATTTCTAAAGACCACCAGGTAAGAGGCTGATCTGAGTTATACTGCTCCCCTGTGGGAATCAAGGTTTATTATATGAGACACCTGAAGCTTGAAATGTGACCATATGACTGATGTGTTGCACCTTTCTTTCTCTTCCTGACATTCTGCACATGAGAGAACTTTAGAATTTTCAGTAATGGTCATGTTGGCTTGTGAATTCTGGGAAATCCACCAGAAAGCATTGGTGGAAGAAACCCATCCAAGGCTCTCCACCTGGCATCTTTCAGATTTTCTGGCAAATTAACATCCAGTCTTCTTAGCCAAAGTCCATGGAGGCTAGGAAATTTCTATTATAAAACATCTGGAGAGCACTTGGTTGAGGAAAGTGGACCTCTGACATCTTTATCTTCCTACACATTCTGTTTTCTTGGGTTTTAGGCAGGCAGCAGAGAGGTCTACTTCCCTCTGCTGGAAGGTGGCTAGAAAAGTGGGTCTTTTGCCTGCTCAAAATACAGTACTATCTCCTTTGTATCATAAGCAGATAGTCTTGATTTCTTAACATGTGTTTTTTATATTTTCACCAAGTATGCATGAGTTGACTAGTAGCATCAGTGCAAAGACATTGCAATTTAATACCACAAATTAGCAATGACACAGGTATTAAAATTTTCAAAATAACACGTCCATGAAACTGGCTGATTAAAACAATACTTCAGGGTTTTTTTTGGCCATACCAACTTCTTGGCCAAAGACTTAGCAAAGTAAAAATGCTGATGAAAATTCAATTAAAGCTGGGGTGAGCTTTATCTCGGAAAGATGTTGCAGAACTGGGAGGATCCACTTAGAACGGCCTCTCTTGAGCAATAACCAAAAGTTTTTTAGAGTTGGCAGAAGAGAAAGAAATTTCTGATAGAGATTTATAAGGGCACTTGTCAAATGTAATCAGAATAGGAACTGCCCAAATTTAGGTCTCGTGCCATTGAGCCTTAGGTGTGATTTCCTGAGTGCCCTACTTTCAGATGAGAAAATTATAAGTAAATTTGGGCAGTTCTGGTTCTCCCCCCCTCCTCCCCATGTGTTTTCTATATAAATGGGAGGAAAGTTGTCTATTAGCAATGGGAGAGGGGGGGGGGGTAAATAGATGAAAAGACTTACCTCTTTTCACCTATATAACTAACTCTCATGCTAATACAATGTAAAAAAGCCACTACCCTAATAATAAAGATAGCTCTGAATAAATGAAGATAGACATTTCCTCACCACTCTGATCAACACTGTCTAAACCACTCACTTAGAATTAAGTAGTAGAGTTCTCTAATTTATATTAACAATTGTATGCAGTATGGACCGAACCAGAGAAAACATACAATAATCTGTAAGATAAAATGTCTGTCATGATAGATCTGAAAGAAAAAGTAAGAAGAAAGGAAATGTCAGATTTAACTATTTCCTTTTCCTTTGTGATTCGAATAAAGCCAATAGCCAATTGCTAAGATTAAAGTTAGTGTCTCTACTTATGGCAAGGCTTATAAATTTAACTGATTCTTATGCTATAGCTATAACTTTTCACGAAGTGATTTTTGGACACAGTAGATCTATTGGATAAAGACACCACGACAAAATTAAGCAACTTCTTTTATGCCAATGGACCAGACGTTCAGCAAGTTCTGACCAGTTCTGAAGAACCAGTAGCGGAAATTTTGAGTAGTTCAGAGAACAGGTAGTAAAAATTCTGACTGGCCCCACCCGCATCTATGCCTCCCAAGTCCCAGCTGATCAGGAGAAGATGGGGATTTTGCGGTAACCTTCCCCTGGATTGGGGTGGGAATGGCGATTTTACAGTATCCTTCCCCTGCCATGCCCAGCAAGCCACGCCCAGCACAGAACTGGTAGTAAACATTTTTGAAACCCACCATTGCAATGGACATATTCACAGTCTGATGCTTTCATAAAATGGCTACCATGGTAGTCACAGTCAGTCACAAAACACCCAGTCACCAGAGGGCAAGGTTTCATCTTCCCTATCCCCTCTTCTAGTCCCCTAGATAGTTCTCTTCCACTTTTTGTGTTGCTGTTTTTCCTGAGCAGGTGGGACTGTTTCCAAGCAAAACAGCAGGCTAAAATTACCCACCATTTTCTTTACCAAGAATGCCCGTGCAGGTGCAGAAAGCATGGAAATGGCTTTGAAGCAAATATTCAGAAATTTTTGTTAGGTAAAGAAAAAGAACAGAAGCATTCCTGAAGCCCAGTGTTCAGGAACACTGTTAAGTGTTAAGAAGAGAGTCAGGCTGGCTCCTCTCTGGCTCTGGGAGTTAAAATAGAAGGGAGGAAAAGTACAGTCAGATTGCAAGATTCTGTTATAGTCCTTCTATGGAGTCAGCTTCTTGATCTGGCCTATCTTGTGAGGCTGACAGTAGGATTATGTGAGGCCCAGAGGTATTTTTGTTGCTAAAAGCTGACATTGATTTACAGTAGCCAATTTCCCGATTATTCATGTATTTTAATTAAAATACTATTTTAAAAGCATAAAGTCAATAAACTAGAAAAGATTGTGCCCAAAGGTATATTGATTTCATAGACATCTGATTTCCGGGTCCTGTAGCATGTTCATCCTTGAGGCAAAGTATTCCTTTTCATGCAAGGTAGTCATCCTCATCATAATGATATAAATAAATCTATATAACACCTTCCCTTAAAAAAAAAGAGGGGGGGGGCTGTGGACCTGGAATTTGATTTGATTCTATAATCTTTTATTGTTAAGCTAATTCACGTCATCTCGTATCCTGTTTTCTTCCCACATTGAAGTTGCAGATTATCCTGGTTCTGATAATCTTTATTAATTTAATATTGGATAGTCCCCTTTCTGACCCTAATGTTCCATTCAAATTAATAATGAATCTTTTAATTAAGATCCATTGCTAACGGTATGCCCACATCTTCTACTATCTAAATCTGCTAACAAACTCTTGCTTGGTGATTTGGCGATGTTGATGTCTTTACATTTCCTTTATACAACATTCAATTCTTCTATGTGTGCTTGTGTTAATACTCCTGAAAGGTCATTACAATTATATAACAATAATTGTTATAATTAGCATCATCTACTCTCTTTTTTCTCATTCTTTGCAGATAAATGGTAAACAGAGAGCATTAACCAATGATAATTTTAGTTAGGACAAAAAGGCTCTCCAAAATATAGGTCACTGTACAGTATTTGTGAGTTTTAATCAGTGCCTGCCTTCTCTCTGCAGTTAAAAAAGACCACACTGCATGCCCCACCCCAAGCTGCTGTCAAGCTAAGTCCTCCTTTCTCTTGTTTAGTCAAGATTGCTACTGATCTGATCCTCAGCTCTTAATAATCCTTTCAAAATTATTCTTATCAAGGCTGGATTTAGCTGTGAGTTCCAGGTTGCCTCAGATCCTCCCAGCATAGGTGCACTTACTATAAATGCATATGTGCATTTCCAAAACATTAGGTATGTGTTGATTCTTCTGGAACATTATTTTATTTCTTAGTTTTCTCTTCTCTGTTCTTGGCTCAGATGCATGTAAAACACAGGGATAGTGTAGCCTTGGGCTTCGGATCATGTTTTTGGACATTTGGCAGACTCCAATGGGCATATTAAGGACCCAGGAACGTCAGATTATCTTCTTCCTGTTATCCATTATAGTTTGAAAAATGTAAGATTATAGTATGGCTGGCAAACGAACATACAATTCTTTAGGCAAATATTGACATTTTAGCTGTTATTATTGTTGAGTTATGCTATCAATGGTCGAGTGACATCTGCCTGTGGAGTATGTTTTAAATTGTCTTTTTAAACAACTAGATATGTTTTCACTATTTATAACTAGAAGCTTTTCTTAAGAGCTGCCGCTTTTAGCTGAAAGGCAGGGTATAAATTCAATAAATAATCAGTGCTTATGAATGACCATCTTTGCTTCCCTTGTTGAAACCGGTGGGGGAGCTACCCTGTCGGGTAAATGGAGCTGCTGATCCACTCTCATTTTCTGATGATGTATTTAGAGCTCAGTCAAGAAGGATTAGAGATGATTTGTAGGAAGATTTAAATATCAGAGGTTGGGGTGATGTTTCCCAGCCTGATTACCTTTCCCCCCTCATCTGAAAAAAGGGAGATACTAATAGCATCTGTCCCAATGTTTCTGACCTGATAAAAAGAATAATGGCTTTGCTTACACTTGTCCGTTTGACACTGTTTCTGCCAGTACTGTGGATGTCTACCACCTGCAAAGGAGTATTTGCAAGACATTTGTGATACCTTTGTATTTCTAGCAGGCAGGACAGGCAGGACAAAATTATGGATAGGGCCAAGTCCATCCAGGAAAGTGGTAGGGTAGGGTGGTTGCTTTATCCTGAAAATTTGCCCTAATTATTTTCTCTCCTTTCCCAATTACTATTTGTTCAGTTGTTTGGGAAGGGAGTGTATGTTCATTCAGAACTAGTCATAATTTAAGACATTCTGCAGATTACTAGATTAGATTTCATTGTGGACCTTACCTGGCCTTGATGATGCTGATGTGTTATATTGAAATTAGATGAAGAAAGGATCTACGGTAACTCTGCATCTTTCAACTGCCTTGTTGTAAGTTTTGTTTTGTTTTGCTTAAAGAAAGTAAATAAAAATGCTAAGTACAGTATGAATGTTTGCATCTATGTGTGTGCATGTGTGTTTGTTTTGTAAATCATACACACTTGTAAATTATGGATCTCCAATCTCTTAAACAGTTAGGCATCCATGAAGACCGAAAGAGAGTAAATAATGACAAACGTTATGACATTATGGCATTAAATGCTGCAAGTTATGTCCTTACATCAGATATTGTGAACCAATTATAGACATCATACCTCCTTATAGATGCTACAATAGTTCAGGATAATTTTTCACCAGGCCTCAATTTTTCTAGCCCTCTTACAATGATCACAATCATTTTAGAAAAAGATATGAAGATGAGAATTTAAGGTTGAGTGTATCCTTTGACTTAATTCTAAGATTCAGTGTATTCTTTAGTTTCTTTGCTCATAACGAACATATCTGGGACCTAGGCTAGATCTGGAGAAATTGTCTCCTGTCTGAAAAAATATTCTATAGAAATTATATGATTTTTTTATTTAAAGAGAAAGATACCAAAAAAACGGTTTGGATTTTTCTGGCACTGTTACTTGTAATCTGATCTTTTCTATGTGGATTTTAAAAATGAAAATATCTTCAACCATTCCCCCGCCCTTCCTTCATTCTGTAATTATGGAATTCACTGGCCTCTGATATGATAGCCATCAACTTAGACATTTAAAAGGTGGGGTGGAGGATATAGCTTCCATTTTTAAATGTTTAATAAAAGCTAAACTGAAAACAAAATCTTATTACTAGTTAAAGCCTTATTTAAAAGGAAATCTAAACTGAATACAAAACCTTTAATTGAGAGCAAATCATGTAATTAAAATGAAAAAAAAAGCAGCTAATTTGAAATAAAATACCTGTTTTCATTTTTTTTTAAAGTTTTCCCTAATAGGTAAATAAACTATACAGTTCATTGTTACAACTACCGTGGTCACTTTCAGAAAAGATTTAAGAAACACAGTTGAAACTTTTTCTGTGTAATCCAATAGATCGTTTACTCGATCCTACAAATACCAAATAAACTAGCTGTTTTTGTCATGTTCTGTTTATGGAGGTAGTTTTGCCTGATTTGTAGAGACTGAGAACATTATAAGACAGACTTTTGAACGAACTACAAGAATTCTTGAATTTATTTAGGAATTTTGAACAGCATATATTATTCATGTCCAGTCTTCAGCACTGTTCTCCGTGCATATATTACTGAAACCTTCAGACACGTCTCTGAAAGGAAAGATGATACATCTTATATAGTATTTCTGATTTCCTGAACCTGCTTCTATGAAAGAGTAATACTGAAGAATTTAAATGTCAGTTTAGCAGTCTTTTGTATTTTTCAGTGATGTAATAGAGAACTTCAAAGGAAATTTAAGTATTATAGTAGCAATTTAGTCTGCTAAGGTTGAATTTTATTTCTTAATACTTAAGTAATTTTTAAAACTGCTTTGTTTGGATGTCATCTAAGGTATCTACTGACACTAGTTTTTATCAAAATAACATTTTAAAAAACCTCTCTCAATTTCTTGGACCAAGACATTTTTAAAGTTTATTATCCATCTTATTTTTCATATATAATTCAAGGTGGTGAATATGGCAGTATTCCTTTCTTCTATTTTCCCCACACAGTGAACTTGTGAGATAAATTGGGCTGCAGGAGAGTGATTGGCCCAAAGTGAACGAGCCAGTTTTATATGCCTAAGGCAGAATTAAAACTCACAGTCTTCTGGTTTCTAAGCCAGCAATTTAACCAGTGTATCAAACTGGGTCTCAGTTTTGGGAATATATAATACTTTGTGAATGTTCTTCAAAGAGAGGGAAGTGTGGGGTGATAACTAGAGCCTCATGATATGGTCTTTGGATGATTAAACTGTAGAGCATTTTCTTTTACAAAATTCTTCAGTTCTATGTTTCACACAGCCACGTTTCAACAGTTTTTAAATTGGGAATGTATGAAATTGGTCTCTTTACACTAATCTGATGTATTTCCCTTTTTTTGCCTGATGGTTTATCTGTGAAAAATTGTTTTTCTGTCTTGAATATTCTTTCTCTTGGGGAGTATAGCAATAAATTAATTTCAGGTGCAAATGTAGCAGTTGACTGTTATTGCTTTGCAAAGGGTATATATGTTCACACGTGGAGGCTGGCCATTAATTTTTTTGTTTTAACCATGTTTATTAGTTTATAATATAGCATACAAAGAAAATACAAAAGTAAATAGTAGGGAAGTTAGGGAAGTTAGGGAAGGAAAAAGTGGGGGAAAGCAAAGGGAAAAAAGGGAAAAAAAGGCATTGACTTCTGATTCCCATTGGTGCAGTAGAATAAGGCATTAACATCAAACCTCAACTTTTTACTTTTAAATAATAGTATAAACTAGTCATTTCTATAACAACAAATCTATTTAATCAGTAAAACGCAAAATCAAAGTTTCATTTTTTTCCCACCTCAAGCACAAAGTTCAAAGTGACACAACTATCTTTTATTTTGATTTTTTAAAATTTGCTTTACCAGATATAAAAAAGGGATATCAAAAAGGATTTGATTGCCAAGTTTTCCGCCCCTCATTCTTAAACCCCTGGGTTAGCTTTAAAACTTGACATCCTTTTGCAATTGCTTTGCTTTATGACCCAGGCTGTTGACAGTTTGATTTCCATACTGCCCCTGCCAGAATTGTTTTGGGGAATTATGACCAATCTCATTTTACATATGTTGTGCACTGACAATAAAGATTTGAATTTGAGAAAGTAAAATGACACTCTCTAATGTTACACTGCAACTGAAGTCAATGCAATCTAAGCATCCAGAAAGACAGGCCTTCTTCCCCATGTTTATATAACTTGGTTAGGGCTCCATCAAATTGGAGCTTTGCTTTCCTAAGCTCAATTGGATAAAACACAGGGATCAGACATCTGTTCCCTCTGCAAAAGTATAATAAATGCTTTGGAAATTAAACCTCTCATGTTGCTATCAAAAACACACTACTTGCTAATCCTGTATACTGTAAAGGGACCATGCTATCTTAGAATTTTTGGAACGCATGGAGTATCACTTGAAAAAAAAAGTGGCAATTATATTTTAAAAATTGCATTAGCTTGATCAACCAAAGATGTAAGAAAGTGCTGCCTGAAATCACTCCCTCTCTTTCTTCTCTGCAAGAGGATATTTGATTTTTTATTTGATTTTATTGAACTTCTATACCGCCCTTCTCCCAAAGGACTCAGGGCGGTGTACAACCATATTAAAACACATATAAACTCACAAAATTTAAAAACAATTTAAAACGAATATATAAAATTTGGCCCACAAAGTTAAAAGCTAACAAATAGTTCCCAACAGCCATTTGTTTATTGACTGTTCAAAGTTACAGTGGCAATTAAAAAAAGTAACTTAGAATCAGTTTCCGCACTTACAGCTGACCCAGCATTCCTAGGGTCATGTGATCAAAATTTGGTTGTTTGGCAATCAACATGTATTTACAATAGTTGCAATCATGTGATTGCCATTTACAATCTTCCCAGTCAGCTTCTGACAAGCAAAGTCAATGGGGGAAGTCAGATTTGCTTGAAGACTGCAGATTCACCTAACAACTGCTATGATTCACTAAACAACCATAGCAAAATTGGGCAGGACTAATTTAACAACCACCTTGTTTAGCAATAGAAATCCTGGCCCAATAGAAAGTTGTGGTCGTAAGTAGAGGGCAACCTGTGTTTGCTTTCCATGTGGGGTGTGCTGTACCAGAAAGCCACCAGAGGGAGTACGTTCCCTTCCAAATGAAAGTTCCTACAATGAAGTAATTTGAAATTAGACACCAACTTGCCATTGTGGAATCTTGTGGAATTAAGTGACAGGTATGCATTGATGAAGCAAACAAGTCTAGAAATACATGTGATAGTGAAGTTGAGTTCCATAATATTTATCTTAGTCGAGGCTTAATTTTCAGTCCATGGACCTCTTGTGAGATTCCTCTAGCACATGGGGACTGCAGAGAATTGGCACAGCAAAATGTTTCTACACATCTTCAGAATATCTTTTTCTCAAAGCTGAACAGTGGTAGCCTGACTCTAAATGCTAAAACAGAGAAAAGGAATCTAGTAAAGCGCTTTTTGGAAGGTCTGATTCTAAACACATTTATTTAAAAGAAATTGTGCTTCTGGTAATAGCTATTTTTTCTCAAGAACGGCGGCAAAAATGCTGTTTGTGCCACTTTGCATTTTCATAGCTATTTAGATTGGCTAAAAACTCTCCATATACAAGATGTACTCAAAGTGCAGTTTTAAGACTTTTGTGTCACTGTTTGAGATACAGCAAATCTTTGGCTCAAGGGGTCTGTATTGTATTGTTAAAAGCCCTGGTATAGTAGATCTGTATTATTCTAATCCTGCTGGCAGGATGCACTGAGATTAAGACATGTGGGTTCTTTTTTTAAAGATTGTCTAGTAAGTTTAAGAAAAAAATGCACTGAGAATGGTGTTTGCATAAACATTCTTGGCTACTGCAAGGAAATCAGTGGGCAGCTGTCTTCAATTCACCCACCCACCCCAAGTTCCCAGGTTACCACCTCAGACCTCATATTTAGGATTAAGGAAAAGGTAGCCCTTGCAGGCTCAACATCTGCCTTTCTCATTCAGAAGCACAAATAAAAAGTTATGCTACTCTCAGTTATGAATATGTTTCTTACCCATACTCTGTGAATGCTTTTTTCCCACTGATTTCTAACACTGAAACAGAAATATAGAGAACTCGTATGTCAGTGAATATAAATAAATGAGGTATTTAACAATATCTTTATGTCCACTTATGCTCAGAATTCTAGCTACTTTGTTTTATCCTCTGTATTTTGTTTTATCTCAAACAGCCAATTTTGAGTTCCACAGGCAACTTAAAAAAATATCAAGATTGCTAATATTTTGATGCTAAGGGATCCATAAGACCTATAAAGGAATGCACACACTTCCTCTGTCAAATTTCCAATACAATTCATTCATCAAGACAAACTGTCTTTATCAGGGGTGGGTTCTACTTACCTTTACTACCGGTTCGCAGTGGTGCCGCACGCGTGCACGCTTGCTACACTCACTCGTGCGCTCTTCTGCACAAATGCAGAAGCGATTTGATGATGTCGGGGTTGGTGGGTGGAGCCTCCCGCCAGTTATACTACCTGTTCTATAGAACAGGTGCGAACCGGGGGCAACCCATCACTAGTCTATATCCCATAGCCAATCTTGAAATGAGATTAAGATGGGTATATTAATTTATTTACAAAATTTATTGGCCGCCCATCTTACTACAGGGTAACTGGGTGACTTACAACATAAAATATATATCCATATCTATTTATCTGTGTGTCTCTGTGTACACACACACACACACACACACACAAACATAAATCAATAGAAGCCAAATGCTATGATCCAGTTAAGGAAGGGGAGGGCAGGGGTAAGATGGGAGTTTAGCAGATTCATAGAAGATATTTAGAAGATAATTCATATTATTTTGAAGAACCAGGAGTTGAGATACTGAGACTGGTCAGAATGATCAGACAGCTCAACATGGTGGGATTCAAAAAGGATTTTAAAAAGTGTTTATTGCTTTCTCTTCTAGGCTTTATAGAACAGATCAGTGTTCAATCCTTTTGCCCTCTATGACTTGAGTCACATGCCATGTTCTTGTAACAGCTGGGCAAGATGGTACCAAAACTGGAAATGGGACAACTATGGAATAAAACTCAGAAAGGAATTAATCACTTCTATCTGCATAATGTCTTTTAAATTGCTTACATCAGATTTAATACAAAGAAATTTTCATATCAAACCAATGTTCCGTAACATTCTTCTCCAGATGCTTTGGGTTATACATCATCCCCACACCTGCAGGGCAGCTGGGGAATGTGGGCTAACTGGCCAAAAGTATGGAAGCTTGAGATATTCTGAAGATTGTTTGAAATAGAATATAAAGTATTCTCTACATCTGCCTTCATTTGAAGATTGGTGTTTTCACTGGGAAAGACACCCAAGCCAAATATTCTCCCTGCCTGTTCTTGTGTTTGCTGTCAAATGTCATTCCCCCTATTTGTACAAACACCCCCCCTTTTTTTTTTTTCCTCCTGGGGCTGCAACTCTACACTCTGTCCTGTGATCTCATCCTTCGGATGGAACTCATTCAGTCTATAGAGCACATGCTGGCTCATCCCTCTGCTTGTACCAGGCTGCCTCTGTCCTGCCTGAAAGTGTCATTATCCCTGTGCCTGGCTGTGACAGCTTGCTCTCATTCTCCCTCCACATACACACACAAACCCCACCCCCAATGCTAACCCCCTGCCCCCAGATGCTCCTGTTTCTGTTCCTCTGCACTCTGCCTCGGAGTAGGGCTGCATTCACAGGCTTGCTTTAAAACTCAGTTTGAGAAACTTTTTAACACACGTGAGGTTCAGGTTTTGTATTGAGAAGATTCTCAAGTATTTATGATACAGCAGTATTATCTCAGGTTTCACATGCAGGTGCGGCTTTAAAAAAACAACAATAACCCCAAAGACTTAAAAGACACGTACTTCATGTAACTGTGTGAAATTCTCCATTTATTTTCCCTTGTCAGGTATCTTTACAATTAGTACCCGCCCACCAGAGACGGTATCATTGGGTAGCATTCGACAATCCCGTCTCAAAATCCTCAGAAATCTCGAGGTTTATAATTCCGCCTAGTTTACTCAATAGCTGGAGAATCTTTTTCCAGCCTGGGCCGAGATACGTCTATTCCCATAGGGAGGAAAGGCGCTCTAGTATAAAGCATCGGAAGGCCCCGGACATTTAACCTGGGCGATGGAAAGTGTCACTGCCTAGGTGCCTGCTAACTTGCTTCTCCCCCCGATGATTTCCTAGCTCAGGATCGCCCTTCCTTTCAGGATCGCTCTGCCTTTCTTTTCTCTCCCTGCCATCCTCCGGTTTTCTTGTCTGATGCTGGCGCCCGGGCCATTCTCTGCTGCCGGATCTGGGGCAGCCCGCTTGCTGATATGCGCTCCAACAGCTCCTCCTCTCGCTCTCTGTGAGCGGCTTAGTGGGCGGCCAGGCCTTCTCTTCCCTCCTCTCTTCGCCTTCCCCTCGACACCGCCGCCCGCCTTGGAAGAGGCGGAGCTGTCGGTACAGCCTGGCCCAACCGAGCGGAGCTCTGCCGAGCCTGGCTGTGGCTTCTACTGCCCCCACGGCCGTCCCGCGTTCCGTCCCGCCAGCTCTCGCTTCCTTCTCGGCCAACTTGGCCGATTGTCCGCCCCGTCGGGGCCAGTGCCGCGCCCGATGAATGGAGTCGCCTTTTGTCTGGTTGGGATCCCGCCACCAAAGAGCCCCGAGGACAGCCGGAGCCGGGATGGGGAAAGCGGCCCGCGGGTGCGTTGGTTTCGGAGCGCAAGGGGTGGGGTGGGGTGGGTGGGAGAGTGGATGGGCTTGGGGGAGGCAAATGGTTCAATGAAACTGCTGTACGTGGAAAGGGAGGCTATCCAGGCCAGTGGGAAGACGGGAGACTGATTAAGGACGGGCGAACGGGGGGCGGAGAAAGTTAGGCGCAATGAACTGGGACTTTTCTTTTGAGTAGAGGGAATACTGGCCGAATGGCGGGAGAGCACATTCATTAGTTGCAGGGAATTCCTCTGCGCAGGTTGTGCCAGGAAAGCTACGCGCTCCTAGTGCTGAGAGAGATGGTGCCCAGGACCTAAGAATAAGAAGGGGGAGGACTGCCTGTTAGGTTTAAGAATGGCAGATGGGAAGTTGAGTGAAGATGCTACTGGGCAACGTGGAAGGTCAAATGGGATGAGAGGGTTGACCGAGGACGGAAACTTGAATCAATTGCTCAAGGCAGATAATGTGTTTTTGAGATGGTACAAACTGGTGATGCAACTGGGAAGGTAGAGAGGTTGCTTGTAATGGTGGAATTATAGAAAGATCCTAGGATTCTTTGAATCTGGAATGGACGCTCTGAGGAGATTATGGGGTGGTGGCGAACGTTTAGAAGTGAGGGAATTTTGCAGCAGAATGCAATAAATGCTATTTTAATAATATTTTTATATGGTGTTACTTTTATACCGTGTTTCCCCGAAAATAAGACCCTGTCTTATATTTTTTTTTGAACCCTGAAATGCATGGCCTTATTGCCATGCATTCAAAAGCCCGATTCGGCTTATTATCAGGGATGTCTTATTTTGGGGAAATCAGGATATCTAGGACCGAATTTCACTTGAGCAAAGTGAACAAACTTGACCAAGTGAGCAAACTTCACTAGGGTCATTTCCTCACTAACATTTAAGAGCACCTTCATAGTCTTCTTCATCCACCCATCATTGAAGTGAAGTAACTGATGTGAAGTAACGTTTATCCATATCTCCTCTTTCTTGGCATAAGAGTAGTTGAACTCTTGAAAGTCCTGTAAATTGCTAGTACAGAAGTGACTTGAGCTTGAGTAATCTTATGAATATTGTCCTACTGATGGACTGAAGTTGATTCAGCAGTCATATCGAGATGCTCCAAGTATATAATTTTACCTGCCTTATTTGGAGTGAAACGTCGTACTGTAAATCTGTATGATATAAACATGTTGGGAATGAACGGTAAGTTGAAGTACTTGGTTTTATATACTTCTTGGCATCCATTTTTTTTTTTTTTTTGGTGGTACTAGTTATGGAAGATTTCTGATCTTGATGCTATGTTCTTGTTTTGGAGACAATTCTGGTATCACCATAACCTGAAATTCTGTTTCTGGCATTAAACAGGAGCTGTATGAAGATGTAAAATAATCACCTCATGTTGGCCACAGATTCTAAGGAGAAAATACAACATAGTAGTTGACTTAGAGCAATCTTGCAGCTCCACAGTTTCCATAATTCCCAGCCAGGTTTCATTGCTATATGAAGTGGAAGAATGCTTGTTCTCATCTTTCCCAATTCATTTAGCCTTTATAGATGCTGGAGAGTTTGCTGCCATCTTGGTATAGGGTATAGGATGGCTGATCCAAGGAAATATTCTTCTATTCTATTCTTGATTTCCTAAGCAAAAACCGCTTCAGGATCCTGACTGTGGAAAAGGATTCTGAGGTTAAGACTTGATGCAGATATGGTAGGCTCACATTCAAACCCACAAATTATTTTCCAGTACCGTATACATGTCCTTGCTTGGTGGTCTGATTCATACTCAGAATTAAACATATTTTTTGCATGAAAAGGGGAAGAAAAATGCAGCAGGAAAAAAAATAGATTCTGTGAAACATATGCATAGTATCGGTATACATATAAAGCATAAATGCTCTAATATAATTTTGTGTTGCATGCAACAACAGAACAAACATTAAAACTAAGAAAAGCCCAAACTGATATGATTTAATGAGATTTCAGCCAAATTTAATTTTTTAGATTTTGAACATTAGTAAATATCTTTTATGAGTGCTGTGTGAACAACTGTCACATCAATCCATGTTCTTACAAACTATGACTTGTTTTAACTTTTCAGAAGTGAGGCACTGAAGTTGTTTCCTGACCCATTGAAATGTAAAACTTCAGTGTAACTTGAATGTTAATTTTCTCCAAACCAGTTGATCCTATTGAACAAGTTATTTTGGAATCTTTTTAGCCTGTATAGCAGAATAAACACAAAGCTTAATCATCACCTTTGCTGCCGGAAAAATCACTCTCTTCGCATTTGAAAAGGCAGTGTCCTTTTGCCCTAAGATTGTCTATTTGCTTGTTTGCTAAGATGGGGTTGAATGCCTGCTTCTCTCTTGCCTATATATTGCTGGCTAATCCCTCTTCCCTCACTCTCTATCTTGTTGCAGTCAAAAGCTCTTGAACTGAACTTTCTTGAAAATATACCCTAATGGCATATGTATTTATAGCTTAATTTAGGCTATAAATTAATAATGGCACTTACTTTTGTCAAGCTCTTGGTTCATATAGGGGAGCATGGGTTCTTCCTCATATATTGTATATGGAATTGATTTCTGTCTTGGCCCTGAAGATCTATGCCCTGACTTTTCCAGGGTTTAGAAGATCAGGGCCTCCGGTTCAGGATATGGGACTTCCAGATAGGCCTTCTTCTTTTTTTAAAAAAAAGTTTATTCCAGGATTTACCTGTCTTCACTTTAGTATTTTACACTGAATATGCTTTCTTCATATTCAACTTCCCAATTAGAAAATCGCCCATGCCTTTTTTCTTTGTCTTTTCTTCTGTTTGAAACTCTTTGTCAGCTTGGTCTCTCTCACAGGCTCCAGGCTTCCCTGCTTATCAGCTTCGCAGTGTACAGAAGTTCCTGCCTGCTTGTCCCAAGCTATCCGGTTCAGCTTGCATTTAAAAAAAAAAAAAAAAAAGCTGGATAGCTGTAGCTTAAAATAATGTGATGGAACCTTTCATCTGGGTTGTTCTTTCCAGTCAAATTGAATTCCAGTTCATGCACACTATTTCTGAATTTTAAATGCTTGATTCTAACACCTGAGCTATGCTGGCTGGATAGATGCAAAAATAACTAAATGAAGCATTTACTTATACCGTCCAATACATTAGTTCTTAAATATTCATATGTTGCTCTAAAAGAGTTTGCTTAAGGGGAGCAAGCCTTGTAGGTCTTTAACCTTAAAAGCCTTATATGGATGAAGTACAAATGTAATTTGGACTGACTTTTTCTTCATCAGTCTGCTTGCTGTCTGATGTCTTTCTCCTGATATGTCCATTAGTCGAATTATGGTAGGTGGTAGCTTGCAAGAAACTTTTCTGGTGGTAGTAGTTTGCCTTGAACATGCCTTCACCAGTGAGGCTGATAGTTTAGACCCCAGCCCAAAATATGAGTTTCCCGAACAATTGAAGACTGTCAATTAAATACAAGAATAATGGAAGCAAGAAGTGCAGAAGAATAGGGTGCAATCCCTTTGATATCCATTATTATTGGAAGGTTAGTTTACCATCAGATGTGGTGTTTGTCACAATTATTAGGGCTTAGTCCACATTTGGTAGTCCTATGATGTTTACTGATTACACATATTTCAGTTCAAGCCTCAGCTCTCATTGATATATATTCCCAGATAATTTAGTTCTATTGTAACTTGAATGTCTAAGGTGTCTTTGGAGAAAAAGCATATCCTAATCAGTTACTTTATATTTTAGGATTATTAAGATTTAGATCTGATCGCAAGATGGTGAAAGTTGGCAGAAAAGTCTTTATTGTCATATAATAGTGATCCATATATGTATAGCCGAGGCTCAATAGTTCTATTGTTTTCAAATATAACAATGATGAGCATATGGTCCAAACAATCATTGTTTGTATTACCATGGTTTATCAAATAAGCCAAAGTTGGATTGAATAAGCTACAATTGTCTGAATACACAAGCTATAAATTATAGTTCATAAACTATAATTTGGCTACTCCAAGCCCAAGTAGAACATATTATGACTTTATGAATTTTTAAAAGCCGGTTAATGAGTCCCATGTGAATTATAAAACTAGATGATCTTTAATTGTATCTAAGTTTTTAGCAGATTTGAAGCTGCTGCCATTCCTCCTAGGTTATTTTAAAAAAGGTTAAACAGGATTGGACCTAGCTAGGATTTGAATGGGAAAGCATTGAGAAGTTGACAAAAACAAAGCAAAACAAAACAAACGAACAAAAAACAAAACAAAAAAAAAAACCCACAAGAAAAGGCAGAGACAAACCACTTCTATATTGTTGTTAGAAAAAACGGATGTGTCCCCAGAGACACAAGGTATTGAACATGGCTCAAAGGGACTTTATGGCTAGGAAGAAATCAAAATGGGTGTCCCATACTTTCTTGTACTGCAAGAAATGGAGGGGTTGGAGGAAGACTGCCTTTGGAGAAAAGCTGTGCCACAATTGCTTCTGACTTTACTCAGGCTTTACTCAGAGCCATCTGCACTGTCTCGTTTGCTGCTCTCTTGCCCTAAAGGGTTGAAACCACTACTAATCTCCTAGCAGTAATTTAACACTACATTATGGCTGACCATGTGGGAATCCTACCAAGACAAAGGCACACCCAATGTTGTTCTGGCAGTTGTTCCAGATAAATTAAGTGTGAACATCCCAGAAAGTTATCATTCGGTCTAGGAATTCATACCTCATTTAAGAATGAGCTTTCTCCATCTTCCAGGAAGACCAGCGTTCTTGAGATGAGTTAACTAGCATAGTCTTTGGGAGTTGAAGCCCTTAATTTTAGCAGGCATGGATATAGTCATCAGAAGTTAGAGGAGGTAGAGTCTGTCACTTCTGGTTGAAGTTACATTTTTCTGTGACTGTGCAGGTGGCCTGTAGGAGAGACATATCTACGCATATACAATGTCACTTTCTATTTATTGACTTGTTACACCCAGTTCCTGCACAGCTGGAGCTGGAGGCAATGATTTCCCAAATGGCAAAAGTTCTTCCACATCTTTTCCACTCCTCATCTAATTTAACCTCGCCTAGCTGGGCCTTCCATCTTCTGCTAATGACGATTAAGCATTTCCATTGTGCTACAAAAGTGTATTTTCCTGCTAGTGCAGTGCTCAGATTGCTAGCACTGAATGGAGTTAAGGTGTGGACCATAAATGCGGTGGTTTTAGGAAAGGAACACAAATACTAAGGGAAAACACAAAACGGAGAAAAAGGCCAGTGAACCAAAGGAGGAGAAAATGAAGTAATTTTTGCATTTATCTGGGTTACAGAACAAGGTGCTTATTTCCCTAGGAACACATGGCATTTTCAACATTGCATATGTGAGCTAGGTTTGGCTGTGTGAAAAGAAAGGTTCTAAAAAGGATGCAGCGGTATTTTTGATTAATTTTTGCATCTCTTTTTTTTTTTGTTTCAGGGTTCATATTGTTCTTGGTTGCATTGATTGCTTCATGTTCTAGGGTAATTTTTGTGACTTTAGATAAATAAAAACAAAAGTGTTCTCTGGATATTTGCCATTCACAAGGGACTTGTTAAGACAGTGCAAAAACTTGGTGATGGAAAAATAGTATGCTGAAATGGAACGTGTCCTTTGTTGCATTAGTTTCCATCTTTGCAACCTCCATCTTAATGGGTGAATACAGAAGATGGGTGTGTGCGCTTCTAAACCCACATGGTTTCTTAAGAAACTCTAGCCAATTATACCATGTTATATGCATCATAGTTCTTTAATTATTTTTCTTTTTGTCTAGAGCTATTTATGGTTTAAAAAAGCACTCTATCCTTACACAGTCAGGCAATCTGCCACATAAAGTGAAACCAAGAGGAAAGTGAAGATATTTAGTTTTCTCTTCGGTGGCTAACAACTAGTGTGCTAGCCTCCTGAGACGGAGCAAATGTAGTGGTTAAGTACCCTGGTTAAAGTGTTTGAATATCAATTGCGGAAACTCAAGTTCAATTTCCCACTTGAATTTCAGTTCAATTATAAAATTTTAAGTCAATTACTTTCTCTCAATCCAACAATCTCATAGGACTATTATTGTGGGGATGAATGAAAAGACTGTACTCAAACACACGCTGATATGAAATCCCAGGTAATAGTGGGCTGCAAATATAATAAATCAATTCGTTCATTTCTGCAATCAGTTTTGCATTCTGGCAGAATTTCTACCATGTATTTTAAAGTACTGGTACTTAATAAATGTGTCAGTAGTTTAACATTCCATCATGGTAGTACATTCAAAGACCAGCCCCATCATGTCCTGTCAGCCTTCCCAGTTAGACCAGACAGGAAACATGACCAGATTAGCTAATTTCACTCTATTGTAAGGCTACATTAACAGAATATTGCAAGTCTGAAAGTACAAAACTCCTACAAAACTCTTTTACAATCTTAAAAGCAGGGGAGGGTCCCTTCTGCATCCCTTTCTCATTAGGCAGCTGCACCCATTATGCAGCTGCAGCCTATGACCTCCCTTATCTGATTGTCCCCTAAGCAGCATTTCTTTGCTCATCACTTAAAGTCTTTCTCACATACGATTACATCTTCTTATATTTACTTATTACAAGAGTCAAATAATGTGTGGAGTCAAATAAGTGAAATGATGGCTGCAAGTTATGATTAAAGCTTCACGTATTTTTATGAGCAACGCCATCTTACAAGTATTCTCGTAGTAGGTAAATAGATCTACAGCAAAAATTAAATATAGTTAAAATCCATATTAAATGGATTTTATGGATACAACGAAGTGGTGCCTTATTGCACCATTTGTGCCCTGAACAGATCCAGATTATTCATTTCTTTTCTAAAAGGGCTCATGGAGCCATCAGTTGCCAAGTTTTCTTATCTGGATGCTATTCTTGCAAACCCTGGTCAGAAATGTGTGCCTATTCCATGTCCATGCTAGTTTGATATTACGAGGCTTAAATATTAATTTTTCTTTTGGCACATGGATGGTCTGTGGGATAAAGTTATCCATTTATCTGCAAAACCTCTTGAAATTTTCATATGAGTACAAAGAGATGCATAAGCATCTTTCTGCTAAGTATAATCCTGCATGCTATTTAATGGATCACATTTGCGCTACCAAAGATATATAGCTATTATGTGCATACTAGTCTAAAACAACAGAATCAGCCTACATTTTTCTTAATTAAAAAAGAGCACATTCCTAAAACTTACTTGAATTGGTAAAAAAAAAAAAAATGAAGGATATTTAATGGACTTTTAAAATCTGCACATCTTATTTTTGGTCCATATTCTCCACTGGTGACTTTCCTTAAACTGTATCTTATAGTTGATGGCATATTTATGGATGTTGTTTGGCAGATGCTGGAATTTTCTAGCTAGACTACTCTAGCTACTCTTCCCCCCCCCCCTCTCTCTTCTTCCCTCCCTCCTTCCCTCCCTCTCTGTCTCTCCTCCCCCCTCCCCCCAACTGTTGAACTTGAAATACCAGAAAAGTGTGTAGTCATACACCTTTTGCATATAAACTGTGTGTTTAGGAACTAGTGAAGGTGCTGAATGCTGAGATGGCATTCCCAAATTTGAACTTACAGAATCAGCACTGAAATGTATGTTCTGAATATGATTGTGCTCTTTCAAAATGCCTTAGAGCTAAAAATGTGAAGTTGTGGTTACCCATATGTTGTTGAATTCTAACCCCTTAGCATTCTTTGCTATTGGCCATGCTGGCTGGAACTATTTAAAGCTAGAGATTAGTAGTAACTAGAGAGCCTCAGGTTCCCCACCTGTATTATGTATTAGTGAATCAATTTGTTCTAGAATTCAATCCCAGAACCAGTTTTTAGTGCGGAACCCAGTTTATAGTTTACTTATTGATCTATCACACTTGAAGACCAGCAAGTTCCTAAAGTTTCTCAGACACTTTTAATTTTAAGTTCTCTAGTTGTAGTTTATAAACTCAATTTTTAGAGAGCTTTCAGTGCCTTGAATACATGATGTATGCAATTTCAGGATCCAAATCTATTGTTCTGTAATTTTATATTAATAAATCCTGAAGCTAAAATGAAATCTGTAGATCAATGAAAAATATTGTATCATGATTTTCAACTAATTTCAATTTGCTGTACAAAGCTTTTCAAAACTACCTATTCTGTCATTCTGTGTGGCAAAATGTGGCAAAGTACAGTATTCAACTGAGTTTTAAATTTAATGATAGCGATATTTCTTATTGCATGAATAATTGAGAACAGCAGGAAGACTGAAAGCTACCGAAAAGAAGATAAGAGCTTTAACACTAAGTAAAATAGAACTTCTCTATAAGCTTGTCTGCCCTAGGTGTAGAAAGGAGATGATGATCTAAAAAAAGCCACTGCCATCTGGAACAAGCCAAGTCTGCCTGAGCAATTCTCAAGGGCTCCTAGGTTTTCTGCCATTCCAGACGTCTCTGGTTTGTTTCCTTATAAGATTTATATCCCATTTTTCTTTCAGAAGTTTAGTGAATTCATAGTGCTCCTTCCTCCTATTTTTCCCCATAACAACAATCCTCTGAGGTAGCTTGGGATGACAGTCCGTGACTGGCCCAAATTCATCCAGAAATCTTTCGTGGGTGGGAGTGGGGTAGAAGACGAGTCTAGCAGCTGAACCATTGCACTATTGATTCATTAATATATGCATCAATAAACAAACTATAAACTGAGTTCCAGTATTGAACATGCACCAAAAGCTGGGTCTGGGATTGAATTCTAGAACAAATTAATTCACTAATAATGCACTGTACTTGTGGCTTCTTTCTCTCTAAAAAAAGTTTGGGCTGAAAGAGATGTTGTTTTGATAATATTAATGAAGCACATGTTGAATTAATCTTGTAAATATGGTGTGTACATGATGTGGAATATCCATAGAATATGTTTTTATCTCCGATCTGGCCAAGATTTAATACCTGCCCATGGTATATAAGTACTCAAACTTGGTGACATCCCCAGGCTCTGGTTTAGAATATAGGCTAGATTCCATGTGGGATGTTTTGGTCTTTTAATTGTTGATTTCAAACTGTCTTTTGATTATATAATTCGGTATTTTTGTTGTATTTTTATTGTGGTATTTTGTAAGCCATCAGATTGGTATGACTTATAAAGAAATAAATACTTTTCAGAGTATAAGACTCACTTCCCCCCCAAAAAAGTGGGTGGAAATGTCTGTTTTATACAGCAAATGTTGCCGAAGCCCCGCCCACCCGCTGGCCGTTTTCAACCTCCGCACATTGTGTTTTCAGCCTCCTCATGCTCCATTTTAGACCAGTTCCAGGCTGCGGGGATCACCACAGCACATCGCTGCCGATTGCCTCCTCCACGCATCATGTTTTCAGCCTCTGCGTGGAAAATGGAGCATGCAGAGGCCAAAAATGCAAGACACGGAGGCCAAAAACGCGATGCGCGGAGGCAGCAACGAGCTGATTGGCGGTACTCTGGGAGGCCGATCCAACCACCAATCAGCTGCTCGTTCTGAATCAGGCTGTGATAACGTGCTGAAGCTGACCAGGCTTTTTGCTGTTTGCTGCAAGGATGCTAGCCAAGTGAATACCAATGGATGCTGGTAGGTAGAATCAGATTTTTTTTCTTGTTTTCTTCCCCAATAACTAATCTGCATCTTATACTCTGGAGCGTCTTATACTCCAAAAAATATGGTATATCTCATATTACCATTAAGAATGCCCGTTTCCGCTTTGGTTGAGTCCTAGGATCTGTGTGTTAGCCCAAGACTCAGTCCTGGATCATTTTAGATGATGATGATGATAATAATAATATAATTTCCTTTGCTGAGAGAAGAATGGAGTCTGGTTCACATAGCACAATAGACCAAAGAGGTGTGTCTGTTTTGGGTTGCCTAATTTGGTAAATCCTACTCTGGCTTGTAACAAACCCCCCCCCAATGTCTTTTAAATGTACTGGGAATATAATTCCTAAAGTTCCCAGATAGCATAGCCTTAGAAGCTAACTATACTGAGAATTGGAGTCATAAAATTTTCAAAGGGGTACAATTTGGGAAAGCTAGTGTATATTCATTGTACTGAGGCGACCTGTGAATTCTGGCTTATTCAAAATGCTGAAGTATAGAGTGTAGAAACCTCATCCAGATGTCCTTAAAGAGAATTTATCTATCTCCCCAGTCAAAATCTGTCATGAGATAAGGATATGTGCTTTCTATTCAAGCTTGAATTCAGCCACTTTCCATTTCAAACATTTCTACTCATTGTCTAACACAGTAGGTCTTCCTAATCTCCTAGCCTTCTGTTTGACATGATTGAGCATGTTCTGTTCTAAAATGGTTGAAAGAACCTTTAACAGTGGCATCCTTCATGGAGCTGCTTGTGTGGGAAAGGGTAAAGATTTGTTGAGGAGGGAAAGGGGATGGGTATTGGCAATGGCAGCCTTGCAAGCACAGTAGCTCCATTGTGGTCCTTGATATATATCTTCCTCACATTCTTGGCTCTTTGTAATGATTCACCACAGATCACGCTTCTGCAGTCTCTAAATGGCGTCTTAGCTGGAACAAGTAGATTTTCTTTAGTGGGTCACCCTTTTATTTCATTACTATTATTAGCGCCTAAGCCAAACATATATATGACTAATGAATTGTACTGTGCCTGCTCTATAGAGCATAATTAATTTTATGAAGGCTATCTAATGGATTTTGAAAACATCTGTAGAAATCTGCAGTTTAATGGTTTAGATTTCTTTATACTTGGTACAGGAGGTAAGGATCCAGCACAAGTGGCTTTGCCTGCTGTGCTTTCCAGATAGGCTACGTATCCCATCTCATGATTCCCAGACTCGTAAGGAATTGAGGAAGTAATGAGAGTGTAATAGAACAAAGTTGAGATATTACGACATTTTAAATACAAACTCTGGACTTCTCAGTTGTGGTCAGCGACGGTTAGCACATGCCTGAGATTAGAAAGATAGCTTCCTAATGTTTTGAAAAAAGAAAGGAAAAAACATCACAGGGATTGACAGCCTAGGGCAGTGATGGCTAATCTTTTCCAGACCCATGCTCAAAGGGCGTGTGCGCATGAATGCATGCATGCACGCCCGAACCCCCAAAATGCAATGCTTGTGCAGCCCCGTGCATGTGCCCTGCCCCCATGCGTGCACCCCCTGCACATGCACCCCCTGCACATGCTCCTCACGCATGTGGCCCCCCGCACATGCCCCACCCCCCATGCATGCGCAGCAGAGATCTGAAGACCAGCTGGCTGGTGGGAGGCCTGCACACATGCGCAGCAGAGCTGAACTGGGGCAATGGCTCGCGTGCCATCAGAGAGGGCGCTGTGTGCCACCTCTGACGCACGTGCCATAGATTCACCATCACGGGCCTAGGGCCTTTCTCCACAGCCGAGATAAAGAGCTATTCATCCATTTCCAAGATACAGAAAGTTAACACTGGCATGAAATTTAGTATCGCCCATTGTCGATTCTTATCCTGCCTCTGTATCCTGTTTCAGATCACGGCAGTCATCTACCTCCAAGGTGGCAAAATCTAGTGACAGTGGAATTGTTTCCTCTACCGCCTGCTAAATTTTTAAGAAATGAGTATGCAGCAAGTGATACTTTTTTCCTAATATAATGATACAGTGATGAAGAAAGTACTGATTGCTGAATTTATCTGTCATTCAGTTCCTTTATATAAAGAGGTGAAAAAATAGTAACTCTGTAGAGCAGGTGAGAATGACACACTGATAGAATTAAATCAACCAACCAACCACATTGTTGGCAATGGATCTTGCCCAACAGCTAAAAAAAGTCTTTCCATCCATCTTTAAAAGGGTCGTAATCTATACCAGAATGAATTTTATTGCTGATCCATTGCTGAACCCTCTTCCTGCCTCTTTCACACCTATCCTGTATTACCTCTGAATAGCAGTGTCCCTGATGAAAATATATGCAGCACATGTTAGGCAAAGCAAAATTTTTATAGCCCTCCCTCTTCAGTACATCACAGCTGGCAAGAAAAAAACACCTGCTTCTCCTGGGCAAAGCCTCCTTGCAAAACTTTGTTATTTCTAAACTCCTTCCTGTGCCCATTCTCTATATCCCAATCCCATTCTGCCATGGCCTTAATTGGATAAAGTTAAAAAAATGTTTAGAGTCAGGAAAGAACTGAGTCACAAGCAATACTTTTATTTAAGGTTTCTCTACTTTACCTTAGGTTCTTTACGTGGGTCTCAAATGCTAATTCCCGGATTTCTGTGTTCTGTTTAGAGACAATAAAGGAGTCGAACCTATTATTCTCTTCCTCGTTGTACACTAAACTCTTTAAGATTTTTTAAATGTTAAGGCTTTCAACTATAAAGCTGTTGGCAATTCTGATAGATTATTGTTGAAACTTCCCATCCATCATCTCATGAGAATGTAAAATGGCAACATCTATATGCTGTATTGTACTATATAAGTAGATATGTGGCAGGGAATGGTCTGCATATAGCTAGAACAGGGTTGCTGGAGTAAAACAAAGGGAACTCTTGTGCCCTCCCCAACCCCCCCACCCCCAGCATTTATGATCTTGTGCATATTTGAACAATTGTCTACTACTATAGCATAGTTGTGTCTCTCTCTGTAGAAAAATAATTGAATAGAAGCAGGATCCTAGAGATTGAAGAAGAAGTGTCATCCTGAAAAGGTGAATAAGCATGTGAACATCCCATCCAACTTTGCCTGCAATGGAAGAGTGGCAAAGGATACCTTGGCAAAGGATCCCTTTGTATACCTTGTAGCTGTCATTAGTTGCTCTTAAATTAAATGGGGAAGCATTACTTTAATGTGGGTAAAGACCATTTAGCTCTCATTCATGTGCTGGGAGGAAATTGAAGGCAACTTCATGGGGACATAGCAGAAAGGTGTTGCCAGGGCATATTTCTGGCATGAAATTAAGAGCAAGCGAGGAAAGAAAGTATGTCTGCTTAAGAAGAATTGTAAAAACAGGAAAAATTTGGGTGAAACTCTGTGTATTACAATGTAGACAGGATAAGCTAACAGGAATATTTACTTTTGACAGCTTTTGACCAATGTCATTAACATGTTAGACATTATTTCATTGATATTAATACTTTAGTTTTAGACTGGACTAATTAAGCATATTTTAAAGATAACAAATGTGGGGTTAGCCTGATTATTTGAATGTCTAATAAAGTATATGCCTTATGTGCAAAAAAGTTCTACGTTCTTTTCATGGCACGTTCAAGTAGAACTTGGTAGACTTTCTAAAATCTTAGAGAGTCATTGTTTGGAACAATACTGACCAAGACTGACCAACTGAGCAAGACTGAAGAGCTGCTGCCTGACTCTGTGGCTATGTTTGCCCAGTATACTTAACCATAATTAGCTATATACATTTATTCTAGCATAGAGTGGAAACCTAGGGACAAAATTGTTAGATTGGGAAATCCTTAATGTATTGTGTAAACCCAGCTATTGTTCTTATTCAGTTAATGTAATGATGTGTAGCTATTTGGATTCATGGTGGAAAAGGTGCTTCAGAAGCACCATGGGTATGCTAAGTACACTTGTTAGTGCCTTCTTAAAGAACTATTTCCTAGGATCACATGATGGCTACACAATCCCAAGAAAATATATGTTTCAGTTAAGCAGGCTTAAACCTGTGAAATCAAAAATATTTTTCTGGGCCTGGTTAACTGCTGTGCCAGCCCTGGGAAGTTGTAACTTCTTTAAAGAGGAGCCAACAGATACCCCATTGATGCTCACACACTCTCTAAAGGCCTTTTCTGCATCAGGTCAGTTGAACACCTGTAGCATAGCATTATTGTCTCAGGGATTAACAAAAACAGTGTCCTTACCACAAATGTATTAATACTGCTGTCTGCCTGCTGCCCAATACAGACAGCATAGTGCCAACTCTGGGTACTCTTAATAACCACTCAATGCTAATGTTACCAAAGACCTTGCAGGCTGGGAGATTAGCATTGTATTTTTTGATACCATGCTGAGCTTTGGAGTCCCATCAGGAATGAAGTCCTGTTTTTTTTGTTTTTTGTTTCAGCCTTGAATTGTAGGTGGGTAATGTTCCTGTTGCTGGTGCATTTTTTCTTAGCCATGCCATTGCTTCTTAATGCCTCCTGGATACTAAGGGCTATTAAGGTGAGCCTTATTCTGTCTTTGAAGTCTGGAGAAGGGTAGGGTCTTGCCCTAATCGCTGTAGCTTTGGTGACCCTTAGAACATTTGAGAGATGCCATATTGCTTGTCAGCATCTGCCCAAAGTCAAGGAAAGAGGCTTTCCAAATTTGAGAGGAAATTTGGATTCTCATCTGATTAAAAGAACCATTAACCAGAAATGAAGTGGTGTAATAGTATGTGAGGATGACCTTGGGAAACAGGAGGAAGAGCTGCAGACAGGGCAACTAAAATATTTTTCAATCCATAGAAGAAGGAGAACATGGGATTCATTTTAGAAGAGACCCTTCAGTAAAATGAGAGGAAGGGAAAAATACTTTCAGACTTGCAAGATTCTGATACCATAACCTTTCAATAAAGGTATATTTAGTATTCATAGTTATGCTTTTTGCCTGGACTTAGCTTGAAAACTAACAAGTGGTGATCACAGACAGGAACACTTAAAATACATTTCGCCAGCGATGGTGTAGGAGAAGCAATCTGAATATATGTGAATTTGGATAATGGTTACTATTTAGATGTCAACAACTGTAGGTTGCTTGGTATACATTGATAGTTATCTTTTGGACCTATTCATTCAGAAGCAGCAAAGCAAATTATCTGACTTCAGGAAAACAGTATTTTCATGCCTCGTTATTTTTAAGGACCAATATATATTATATTAAGGATTCCCTATTGAAGTAAATTCAGAAATATTTTTGTTGTTGTTGATCTATTAAATTAAATTTCTTGTATGAAGAACTGGTACAATACTGGATTCATGGAGGCTGGGAAGTCTGTCCTTAATATTGAAGAGGGAGGGTAGTTATAGAATGCAGCTTTTGACAGAACAAAGAGATTTTTCATTTCTCCAGTGCAGCGTCAGAATTGACTCAACCCCCTAGAGAAAATATATTATGGGTGGAAATATATGTGATCAAAAGAAATTTCACTGAAAAACTCCCATGTTTTTGATTATGGTATGGGTGGTCTCAAGTGGAGTGTGAGAAAAAGAGAAAAGGAAAACATACCACTAATAATCTTGTGGAGAACATCTGGTGAATTCTGAAGGATAGCAGGAGAATAATGAACTGAAAATAATTTGCTTCCCTCTTATGAAAGAGCAGCAGTGGGAAATGCCACAGATAGTGTTATCCTGTCCATGTTGGATAAAAATAAACCTCCTTGGGTTGTATCTCAAACAGGATTAGAATTAACTTACTTCTCCTTCAGTCATCATCACTAAGAGAAGGCTACATCGGGAAGAGGAAAGGCTATCATAATGTAGTCATCACTATTGTCTCTCAGCTTGTGCCCAATTTTGGTGAGTAATACAAATAAAGAGCAGGCAGGCAGCATAATGCTAGAAAGCGCCTCTTCTCTGATCTGAGTTCAAATACTGAGGTATATACCCTATTTTCCCCAAAATAAGACATCCTCTGATAATAAGCCCAATCGGCCTTTTGAGCACATGGGAATAAGGCCAAGCGCTTATTTCAGGGTTCAAAAAAATATAAGGCAGGGGTGTATGCAAAAATAGCAGTTGGAAAAATATAAATATGGGCCCTAATGGACTTTGCTTGGACTTCCCATAGAAACCATCTCTTCATCCTTCTTAAAAATAGTTTCTTGTGATATTTAAGCCTTAACATTTAAGCAAGTTTTTTTAAGGAATTTTTTTTTGTTTGTGTGTGTGAAGGCTGGTGTGTCGGAAAGTGGGAGGGACATTGTTTCTCCACTGACCTTGTCATTTAGGATATCCCGCCTGAAACACTAAGACAAACCGGAATGTGAGTTATGAGGTCTCCCTTCCAGACTGAGGCAGGAAATAGCACATTGTTTTGCTTTTGTATTTTATTTTTTTGTGGGTTTTGTTTAAAAAAGGAAAATAGCTATGAAGCCAAGATCTATTTGCAGGGTCCCTTGTTTTAAAAACAGGAAGTCAAAAACTCCTTTTCTGGGGGAAATGCCTCTGGTTTCAATGCTGTTTGTTTGGGCTTTTTTCTGAAGAAGGCTGAGGAAAGAGAAAAGGATGTAAGTAAATGGTGGGGCTGTTTCCTCTGTTTCTAGAAGGCTCTATTACATTTCCTCTGGCATTCTTACCGCCATTCCGGGATGAGTTAATCTGAGATTCGACTCAGCCTCGGACCCTATTTTAAGGACCAGGTTTCTGTCTTGAAACATGAGAAATCATGATGACATATAGAGCATCTACAATGTATATGGCAGTGCTTCTCAACTTTGATAACTTTAAGATGTGCGGACATTGGTGGTAGTTTGCTGGCTAGGGAATTCTGGGAGTTGAAGTCCACACATCTTAAAGCTGGTATTTAGGAACCATGCATGGCATATGAACGGGTCGCAGTTAGATAGGGAGTGCTTTCAGGTGAAGTTTTTTCTTTATTATTCATCTTTCGTTGTTCAGGAGGGATTCTAGCTGTTGACATTTTACATTTTTTGTGCTTCTCTACTGTTTCTTTGGTCTGTTTTTCTTTTCACAAAGAGATCTACTGAGAAAGAAAAGATAGAATGAGATGCAATGAATATTTTGTTGTGTAGGAGAAATGCCAATACATCTGGTGGAAAGCACCATGGTGCTTCCTCATGCTTCCACCATGAGGAAGCTTGATTTAGTGCCCGCATAAACAGAGTAAGAACCAGAACTAGTTTTTTTATGACTTCAGGAAAAGATGCCATTTTGAATGTGTTCCTTCCCACTCTTCAAATGAAAAACTAACTTAGTAAGGAGGGAGCTGGACTAGAATGCATCCCTATTACATGATATTTTCATAGCAGCATGAGAAAATGCAGTGAACACACAGGAAGAAGCCTAGATAGAATCCAAGGGTCCATCTACTCTAAAGTCTTAAGTTCTTGGTTTGCTAACCATATTTTATTTATTATCCAATTTTATAGGGCTGCCCATCTAAACCTAATAACTTGGGATAGCTACCAAGCACAAAAGCATATATATATAACATTGATAGAAAAAGCAGGCAGAGACGATGGGTAAAATTATTTTCAATCAATCAAAGCAAAAAATTCAAACTGAGTTCCATTAACATCCTAAGACTTGAGGGAATAGCCAGGTTTTTAAAACATCCTGACAGGTCAGCAAGAACAGGATAATCTAAATTTTAGTGGAGAGGTTGTTTTACCTGAAGTTGTATTCCAGGAGCTTCCAAAACATGGGTAGGGGAGTGATAGCTACTTCTAGTCTTGTTTCCCACCAGCTAGAATTTAGGATGTCCTGCCTGTGAAGGAACCTCCTTTAGCTTTGGAAAGAAAGATGGCATGTCTCTGCTTGTTACATGTCAGAATATTCCAGAATTATCTTCTCCACATAGTATGAAGGATGTTAATTTGCTGTACCATTTCCATCTTCACATTGCTGTATGTGCTGCAGTGGGGAACACTGAGTGTGTTTTCCCATAGGCAATACTTGATCTCCCTGAAAGGAAAATGCTAATCTATAGGCAGTCCTTGACTTACAACCAAAATTGAACCCAAAATTTCTGTTGCTAAGTGAGACACTTGTTAGATGAGTTTTGCCCTATTAGCGAACTTTCTTGCCAGTGAATCACTGCAATTGTTAAGTTAGTCACATGGTGGTTAAGTGAATCTGGCTTTCCCACTGACTTTGGCTCCCCCATTGACTTTGGTTGTTGGAAGATCACAAAAGGGGATCACATGACCCCAGGATATTGCAACTGTCATAAATACATACCAGTTGCCAAGTCAAGTCAAGGACTTGACTTACAACTGTAATTGAGTCTTGCCTATTCTTTAGTAATGAGTAATTACTGTATCAAAACTCCTGTACTGAAGGACATCATCTGTACTTTTGTGTAAAGTTCAGGCAAAACTCTATTCTCTTATTACTTTGTCTTCTAACATATGTATGTGTATGATAGTTTTGCTTACAGGTGTTGAGGAAGTGAAAGAGAAAGAGAGAGAGAGAGAAAGAGAGAGGAGGGAGGGAGGGAGATGTATGTATAAAGCCTTTGAGAGCTGGGGATGGTAGTTGACATAGTGATGTCATTGAAAAAAAATAGGCTATATTTCTTTTTACTCTTTGATTCTAGTGGGCATTAAAGTAAAACAGGTTTGTTGAGCTTGCTGGAAGCTTAATAATGTTTCAGCATAGATTTTTTTTTAAGCGAGAAATTTGGTTATATCAAATGTGGGTAGCATGTTCACGGGATGGGATGGGGGTGGGAAGCCGTAGGAAATAAAAATGGGTACAAGCTGCCCACCTTTTAAAAATAACAGAACAGAAGTAGAGTTTTGAGATCTAAAATTTCTGGGAATCTTCCAAATTAGTTCACAGAATTTATTGGGAGAAAGTACAAATGAGTACATTTTCTGGCAATGAGTACATTTTCTGGCAATAAATATACATCCTGTTGTGTAGCTTACAAAACAGAAGGATAAATTCATCCTTCAGTTCTGAGGAATACAGAACCCTTGTGTGAGCCTAACATTACAGAGGCGTGGCCCAGATGTCAGAGTTGTCCTTACTTTTGGGGTCCTTTCAGTCTTATCTCTTCCATGAATTCTATTGTGTTTTTTTCACTTGCAGAAGAGCCCTGGTAAAAAGCAAGCAAAGATTGCTGTATACTATAAATTGCATTGAGGAGTCAAGATTACCAGGCACTAGGAAACTGATGAATGATATGTACATGTCCATTATTACCTGTAAATGGTCAACCAAGCATCCCTTTGCAGGAAAAACAGAGGTTTCTAAAGTTGGCAGTGCTGTTTTTTTCCTCCATTGCTCTTGATCTAAGATTCTGGAAATGTGCCTTGCCTCTGATTTGAGGGTGTTAGATTATTGAATAGGAATTGGAGAAATACTATATAAATATACTCTCTTTCCAGTCCTTCATCGTTACACCTTACAGGTAAACCTTGAGCCAGCTTCATTTTATAACCTAACTTACTTCTCAGGATTGTTATAAGCACAATCTGTTGTATAAATGTTTAAGGGGCAATTGATCCAGATCCCTTAGGGGAAGCCAGGATGTAGGTATAACTAATTAATTATACCTAATTAATTAATTAGAAATGCTATTTGGGGAGAGAATTGCCTGATTGGTAATGGTAAAGGTTCCCCTCACTTATACCATATTTTTCAGAGTATAAAACGCACATTTTCTCCCGAAAAAAGAAGGAAAATCCGGGTGTGTCTTATACTCTGAATGTAGCCCCACCCAGCTTCTCAAATGGAGGTTTCAGAGGCTGAAAAAAGCATCAGAAACAAAGCTTCAGAAAAGAAGCCCCCAAACAGAGCTTCAGAGGCTTTTTTTCTGAAGCTCTGTTTTCAGAGGCTTTCAGAGGCAGGAAAAAGTTTCTTCTGAAACGAAGTTTCAGGCAGAAAAAAAAAAAAAAGCAAGCAAGGCACAGAGCTCACAACCAAGGAACCTGTTGCTAAAATTCACCTTTGGGAACAGCTGATTGGGGGTATTCCGGGAGGCCGATCCACCTGCCAATCAGCTTTTTTCTTATTTTCCTCCCCAAAAACTAAGGTGGGTCTTATACTCTGGTGTGTCTTATACTCTGAAAAATATGGTATGTGCTAGTCATTCCCGACTCTAGGGGGCAGTGCTCATCTCCATTACAAAGCCGAAGAGCCAGCGCTGTCTGAAGATGTCTCTGTGGTCATGTGGCCAGCAAGACTAAACGCCAGAGGCGCACGGAACACAGTTACCTTCCCACCAAAGGTGGTCCCTATTTTTCTACTTGCATTTTTTATGTGCTTTCAAACTGCTAGGTTGACAGAAGCTGAGACAAGTAACGGGAGCTCACCCGGTTACGCAGCACTAGGGATTCGAACTGCTGACCTTTTGATCGACAAGCTCAGCGCCTTAGCCACTGAGCTACCGCACCACATAGATGCTTTTCTCACTGATACACAGTGAGAAAACCATGCCTTTTTAAAATGTATATTGGGACTAACTGAATGATGCAAAACTTGCTTTATACAAAAATGGTCCTAAGTATCAATTCTTGACTTTTGTAAGTTGATATGGAAAATTTTGTATCTGGAATCCTGAAATCTTGCCAACCAGTGTTAACAATATTAAAATAGATGAATCAATGACTGACTCAGTAGAAGGCAGCTTCCTGTCTATGCTTAAAATTGTAGATCTAACTTGGACTAGGAAATATGATTTCCAGATGAGTTGAGGGTCCTCTGTCTTTTTGAGATTGTTAATTTGAGATATGCATGGCCAATTCCTTATGGTTTTTGTTTGGAGAAGGTTGCTTTCTCGTCTCTGAACTGGAAATCTTAGGATGGTCTGTTACAGATTTTGAAAGCAGGGGGTGAAGGTCATTTTTGAATAGTAAAATGCAGCCACATTTGGAAGATCAGGAAACAATCTGGATCCCCAGGATGTTCTGCTACTAACCCCCTGTAGAAAGATTGGGCCAAGAGCCCAGCAAAGGAACTCACTTTCAAACTTGAAAGGGATGAAAACAAAACTTAGGCTAGATTGGCAATCAGAGTGTTGAAGCTTGCCAAAAAAGACAGAAGTTTAGTCATGATGCAAAGGACCCTGGATGAAAGCCAGATGTGAATCTGGCATTGACCAGCAAAGGGAGGCAGAATGGAGCACTGCTGTAATTATAATTAAGAAATGCTTAAAATGTCTAAAGCTGCTTTCCTTCCTATGTTCACACCCTGCAAGACATGTCAGTTATCCAGATAGCACAGGATGAAGGAGGCTATTGTGCTTAGGCCCAGTCCACTTTAGCTTAATTTTCTTGGTCACGTTCTCAAAAGCTTTCTCCATGATCCCAAGGGATCAATTGTCTGCAACTGGATGTTGCCAGTATAAAGATCTGGCAAAGGTTTGTGGCCTTGATTTTTACAGAGGAAAGAGGTATATTTGCTCCTTTGGCTTCTTAGGAAAACAACAAATTTAAGAAAAATGCTACTGATACGTGAAGAAAAAAAAATAAAATAAAACTATAGCATTTTGTTTAATTCAACTATTGTCCCAAATAGGAAACAATAGCACAGTCTCTAATTGAGGAAACAGCCCAGGACTGAACACAACAAGCTGATTTTTTTACTTAGAGGGAAAGTGTTAAGCAGCTGCCTGGCACCATGCATAATTAGCAATGCTATTAGCACTTTCAATTTTCATACTTAAGCATATATTTATGAAGCTTAACACTTTCTTTATGAAAATAGCCCCTATTCCTAAACTAATATTCTTCCCAATAGTAGTGTCTATCCTAAATAATAACTTTGTAGACAAAGAGCGGATAGAGTGTTAAATACAGGGTGAAACCGTAGTTCATTATTCAGATACTACAGTCTCAAACCTACCGGACCCGGCTCGTATTGCTGAAAAAAGTGGCTAGAGCTAAATTTTGTTCTTTGTTTTTAAAAGGCTGATGTTCATGCTGGGATACGTGAATCTAGTAAGCATCTAGGAAAGATTGCAGTTCTACTTCCAATGATAATAATTTGTGAACCTAATGTTCCAAGAAGTCTAGGCACTGAAAGAATTAAAGGAAGACCTGACTGTCAATATAGACAAATAGGCAGAGGCACCTGAAACTTTACACTCAGTTCCCATTTTCTTTATTTCAACTTCCTGCTATGTATAATATACATACTAAAGACGTCAATTCTTAATTAAATGGTGACACCCATTCTAGGGAAAGAAATTAGCTTTTTAGCACATATCTCGCCATCCAGTCAAGCGTTCCTACTGAAGGAAAGATTGTCCTTGCCTTTTGAATAAACAGATTTGAGGAAATTTCTCTGGAATAAATGCTGCCAGCATTACTAGGCCATGTTTTATTATTGAATGTGATTTTATACAACTGACACAATGTATGTTCAGCTTCTAGTGTCTAGCATTCTTAGATCTGTATTTCTACAGTATCACAATGTATTTCTACAGTATTACAATGAATGATATATTACAAAGGCTGCAGTTGTTTGGAATGCCTCATACAGATTGTCCCAATTTCTTTTGTCAGAATTATAAGTTATAATTCCTAAAATCTATATATAGCCCTTTGACTGGAAGAATTTACTAGGACTCTGCAAAGCAACAGAAGGACATTTTACAAAGTACATTAGTGCAGAAACATCTGTCTTCAAACTACTGAGGCAGCCTCAGTCCATGAGAGGCTTGACATGGTGGCTTTAAAGGCTTTTCCAGAATGCCTGTGCATGCACATATGCAGACAACGTGTCCAACAAAGTTAAGCAGCTGTTGTATGCCTAAGGATACCAGGATGACCTGGGAGAGCCTTATAACAGCTGCATCAAGTCTTCTGGAAAAATCAGCTGCTTAAGTGCTTCAGGGTGGGACACTTGGCTTGCACCAATGTGCATTGCAAAGCACTCCTTTAAATGCTTTGCACAGCTCTCAAACTTATTATAGCAAATAAAAAAACCATTGATGCAGTTGCAGTGTAATTTATATTGCTGAATGCCTTCTCTGGCAGACCCAATCTTCTCTACGTTTACCATCAAGCGATGATTGAAGTGAATGAGTAGGTACGTCAGATCAAGACCAGGTAAAGATGAGAAGTATAAGAGAGTTATCATCTCATCAGTAATGTTGTGCCATATAGGTGGGATGTGTGGATAAAAGGCACAAGGTTCATCTGTTGTGGGTAGCACTTAATCACAGATTGCTGAGGGACACTGTTTCTCAACCCGGGCAAATTTAAGATGTGTGGATTTCAACAGAAATCTTAAAGTTGCCCAGGTTGAGAAACATTGAATTAGGAATTTATGCAAACCATTCCAACAGGGATTTTACCACCTTCCTTTGTGTATTTTAGTGTGTTTTAAAATACACTTTGTGTATTTTAGTGTGAAGGGAAGTAATGTTGTATGAGGTTGCTTCTGAGTTTATTTTACTTCATACTACAATGCTAATCTCATTTGGGATCTGAGCTGTGATAACCAGGATGAAAAAATCACCTTATTTTTCTGGTGGCCTGTGATAGATGGATGGATGGATGGATAGATATTGATTTATACCTGCCCTACCACATCATGAATTCAAGGTGACTTTTTAACTTTTTTTATTATAAACAAACATTTGAAATGGTATAAGAAAATAGTCTTAAAACACTACAATATCTTTTTATTAAAACCGTAACAGCATTTAAAACCATCTTTGCTAAGGTTCAGGAAATGCCAGAATAAAGAGATAGATCTTCAGCTATCTTCTAAGAATCCAAAAGGAAGGACCCTGCTTCAGGACTACTGGTAGTTTATTCCAAAGGCTGGATGCTACTCTAGAGAAACCCTATTAATAAACACATGCAGTGAAAAACTCTTGCACAGATTTGACCATTAGCAATCTCTCCCCAGATCTCAAATGGATCAATTGACTCAATTTATATAGCTGTCCATCTCATATTCATGATTCTGGGTGACTTACAATTAAAATGTATACAGTATCCAAAACAGAATAAAACAACCATAGAAACAATACAAAACTTTAAAACAATTTTTAAAAAGCCACGCAATAAAGTCATTGCGATAGTACAATGATTCACAAAAAGCATAGCCATTTTATGGGCTTTGCCCCATTTTCTGATCCTCAGGCTTTTCCACCGAAAAGCCAGGTGGGCCCTTCCAGAATGCTGTCAAGATTGGGACCAGGCTGACATTGGGGGAATGATGTTCCATAGGGCAAGTGCAGCAGCAGAAAAAACCCTATTCCTGAGTCCAATCAGATGACACTTTCTAATAGATAGAACACATTCCGTTCTGTTGGACATGAAGAAATAGGTAGATGTCACTGGAGAGAAGCAGTCTCTCAAATAACCCTGCCCATGCTAAATAGGGCTTTATAGGTTATCACCAGAACTTTAAATTGAACCTGGGAGCATGTGACTCTCAGAGCAGAAATGGTATGCAGAGATCTTGAGGTGCACATCAGTGCATACTTTGCTGCATTTTGCACCAATTGAAGCTTCCAAATACTCTTCAAGGGAAGCTCTATGTTGACTGGAGTATGGTCAGTACTTAGGGAGACAATCCTTCAACTATCCAGGTCCAGAACTCTTTAGGATTTAGGATCCTACCAACTGGCAGTGAAGCACTTGCAGAGTGGAGTACCCATCTTCCAAGCCTACTTACTATTCTGGTTGCACCATTCTTCAGCACCAAACTATTTTCAAGGGTAGTTCCACATGGAGTGCATGCATCATTGAGGTCAGTTTATATCCTTCTGGAAATTGGCACAGTAGACTTATCACTGAAGCTACCAGCCATTCAATCCATAGGAATAGAATAGAATAGAATAGAATAGAATAGAATAGAATAGAATAGAATAGAATAGAATAGAATAGAATAGAATAGAATTTTTTTTATTGGCCAAGTGTGATTGGACACACAAGGAATTTGTCTTGGTGCATATGCTCTCAGTGTATATAAAAGAAAAGATACGTTCATCAAGAATCATAAGGTACAACACTTAATGATAGTCATAGTCATAGGGTACAAATAAGCAATCAGGAAACAAATCGTAAGGATCCAAGCAACAAAGTTACAGTCATACAGTCATAAGTGGAAGGAGATGGGTGGTGTGAACGATGAGAAGATTAATAGTAGTGCAGACTTAGAAAATAGACTTTCCAATAGGATGTTCTGTGTTTCTATACAGAACATCCTGAATCTATACCTCATCCTATAGAAAGAAAACTGTCACACCAGTTAAGGCAAGTTTTTGAACACAAGAACCGCCCATAAAGTTTATGTCTTCCTGGGAGATACAGCCTCATCCAGTCCAACACAGCCTGTATGCCCTGACTGAACACCTCCCTTGGTTTAGATGAAAGGGAGAGCTCAAGTTGAGAGTAATCTCAATAAAATTGGGCGTAATTCAATTACGCTGAACCCCACAGTGTAACTCCTATGGAGTTGAACAGAATATCTCAGCATGATATTTGAGACTATCCTTGAAAGTAGGAATAGCACCACTGTCACACAGTCCCTGTAATTACTAACTCATGGAGTTGGCCCAGTAAGATACTGTAGTCCATGGTATCAATAGCGGCTGAGAAACTGAGAAATATTGATAGAGCTCTGTCTGTTTCATAAAAACAACTACCGGGCTACTAAAGTTGTTTCTGGGATGAAGCCAGCCCTACAATTATATTATGTCAAACCCGGAACATTAATTCATTCTAACAGTTGCCATAGTTGTCCAGCTACTATCTTCTTAATGACCTTCTTCCAAAAGGAGATAATACTGGTAGTAGCAGGACAATAGTTTGAAATTAGATGCTGGATCAGTAACATCAGCCCTGAACACAGTGATGGACTTGCTTTTAAGAGCTATGAAGAGTAATGTTCAAGGGACAGGTGACCAGAAAAAGGTCAGTGAGCATCTTATCAAATTTGCAGATGACACCAAGCTGGCAGGAATAGCCAACACTCCAGAAGATAGGCTCAAGATACAGAAGGATCTTGACAGACTTGAACATTGGGCGCTATCTAACAAAATGAAATTCAACCGTGAAAACAGCAAGGTTCTACATTTAGGGAAGAAAAACAAAATGCACAGGTACTATATATGTGGTACCTTGGTCAATAGTAGTAACTGTGAGAGGGATCTTGGAGTCCTAGTGGACAACCATTTAGATAAGAGCCAGTAGTGTGCAGCAGCTGCCAAAAAAGCCAACACAGTTCTGGGCTGCATAAATAGAGGGATAGAATCAAGATCACGTGAAGTGTTAACACTACTTTATAATGCCTTGGTAACGCCACACTTGGAATATTGCATTCAGTTTTGGTCGCCACGATGTAAAAAAGATGTGGAGACTCTAGAAAGAGTGCAGAGAAGAGCAACAAAGATGATTAGGGGACTGGAGGCTAAAATATATGAAGAACGGTTGCAGGAACTGGGTATGTCTAGTTTAATGAAGAGAAGGACTAGGGGAGACATGATAGCAGTGTTCCAATATCTCAGGGATTGCCACAAAGAAGAGGGAGTCAAACTATTCTCCAAAGCACCTGAGGGTAGAACAAGAAGCAATGGGTGGAAACTAATCAAGGAGAGAAGCAATTTAGAACTGAGGAGAAATTTCCTGACAGTTAAAACAATTAATAAGTGGAACAACTTGCCTGCAGAAGTTGTGAATGCTCCAACACTGGAAATTTTTAAGAAGATGTTGGATAACCATTTGTCTGAAGTGGTGTAGGGTTTCCTGCCTTGGCAGGGGGTTGGACTAGAAGACCTCCAAGGTCCCTTCCAACTCTGTTATTCTATTCTATTCTATTCTATTCTATTCTATTCTATTCTATTCTATTCTATTCTATTCTATTCTATTCTATTCTATTCTATTCTAAAGTCTCAGTGTCTGAAGTTAATCTTGCAACAATAATCAGATGGTTGTCTGACAATCTATGTTAGTTCAGCTTCAATTTTGGTGCCTAGATTATTGTGAAATATATTTTTTGTGTGTATAAAATGCACCAAAACTCATTGCATCATTTCTCTTTATTGGGGTTTAATTAATCTGTCATGCTGACACTGGTCAAATATTTAACTACATGGAAAAGTTCTGTTGAGGGACTATAGAGAGGCTTTGAGGGGCATAGGCAAAATAATCCATAGGTTTGTGTTCTTGCTAAATTGTAAGTCTTTACTTCTGTCTGCCCAGTATACATCCAGCTGTGTTACAAGGCCATGACCAGGATGCTGCTTTGTTAGCTTTGTAAGTCAGCAGATCAATATTTGTCTGCAGTTTTAATGGGGTTTTTGTGTCAAGCCTGGTAAAGCCTTATGTGTATTTTTATTATAGACATAGCAAAAAAGCCAGTGCAGGCAGGTAACATTGAAATCCTGTTGTTTCTTCTATCAATTGGAGTTGACAAGAGTGGATAAAAATTGTTGAAAACAACAGTAATAATAAAAATAGTAATAATAAATTGTGTGTGTGTGTGTGTGTGTATTTGCATTTTGACTGCCTATTGAAAAAGATTAGAGCAATAAGAGAAATAAAAAAGATCCATAGTGTAAACATAAATAACGAAAAATGGAAGACAATCAATCCATTATTCCTTTTTTTCAATTAAAAAATATTGATGAGTTCATGAATTTTCTCTAGGGAGAAATCCTAATGGCTTTTAATCTGTCAAAATAAATAAATAAATAAATAAGAGCAGAAGAAAGCATTTGTTTAGTGTTAGAGAACTTTCTTCAGCTGTCTTCTCCAATCTGGCATCGTCCCTATGTATTAGAAATGCCACAAACCCTGGGAATTTTAACATTTGCAGTTCCACTATATTTGCAGATTGTCTGCTCTGGTCTTCTATCAGAGGATATGAATTGCCCATAATACGATAATTGAAGGAGATTGAGTTCTATTTCTTTATGGCTTCATGTGCTCTGCCAAGCGAGCCAGTTGTGGTTTATTCAGTAAACTATGGTTGAGCCACCTAGTGTGGAGCTTCCTTTGAATCGTCAATAACTTCGGCAACAAATCTCTTAATCTTTCTGTGAATGTTAATACTACCTTAAAAATACTTCTCTTGAAGCATTTGAGGTTTCCTAGTTTGTGTGATCTGCCTACTATATAAAAAGGGTGGAGAAATGATATGAATGGCACCCACTCTTGAAGATATTTGTACTTATTAGCTCCAATTTAGAATGAAAGATCTGTGGAGGAAGGCATATGACCTCACAGCTTGCTAATATGTCCTTGCCATATGTAAAATCTACACACTGGGCCCTTGTGTGGAAGAGACCTCAATGGTAGCGTTTTTTTTGAGAGGGTAAGGTTGCAAACAAAGTTACTATTCATCTTCAGAGATGTCTGCCATCACAGCATTAATGAGACTGGCAGTGCTGTGACTCTTTTAGGACTGTGAGTTCAGGTAATGAATCATCATGAGATGGAAATTACCAGTTGATGTAATTCTATTGTCCCGGGTTGTGCTCATCATACATATTTTTAAACAGATTAGCCTGTATGGTTTGATAGAATCTAAAAGTTGTGCATTAATTGTAGAAATTACTGGCAATGCCTTGGCAAACCACAGATGCTGTTGAGACACACAGAGGTTGTTTTGTACAAACTTCATATGGATGAAAAAAACCATCTCTCCCCCTCCCCTCCTTTTTAAATCTTTCCATATGGAACCAACTGGTTTAAATCTTAGCAGTAACTATTGGCTGAATTGCCATATCTGTGAAATATTCATAAACATTCTATTCAGTCAGGTAGAAGAGCTGCTGTGAGTAATGTTCCAATATCAACAAGGAAACCATTTGGCTATGAGAAATTTTTTTTTTACAAGGTCTAGATTTAAGGTAGGTGAATTGCTGGATGAGAAGGTAGGTACCATAATACAGGTAAGTGGACTGAGAAGGATTGAAATATGACCAAGGCCAGTGTTTTCCAAACTTGGAAATTTGTGGGTGGGTGCAAATCTAAAAGCGTCCAATTTTGAAAAACATTGATCTAGTATACTCTTAGCTCTAGGCCAGGAGTGGGCAAATATTGCCCCTTTATGACCTGTGGACTTCAACTCCCAGAATTCCTGAGCCAGCTTGGCTGCCTCAGGAATTCTGGGAGTTGAAGTCCACAGGTTGTAAAAGGGCCACAGTTGCCCACCCCTGATCTAGGCAATCAAAAGAAATATGGTAAACTAAATAGGCATAGAAGGAGAAACAGAAGTCCAAAGAGATTATACCAGTTTTGTCTTTCACAGACTTGCTGACAGTCAAGTTAGTAGCTCTCATGCTTTTAAAAGCCAATTGCCATCAAATCATAATATTTGTTAACATCTAAGCTTGAAACCACTCTGCTGATTCAACCCTGGACAAAACACACACTGCTATTTTCCACACTGGAGCTGCTTTAATCGTGGGTATTGCCATGACTAGATTGCACCTCTTCCCCCCCCCTCCAACCCCTCCAAAGTTTTTTGGTTCACATAAAGATCTTGTACCATCTCTACATAGTCCAGGTGTATTTGCATGGTGGGTGTGCACGTAGTAGAACGGCTGGTCTCATTCCTTTCCTGCCAGCATTCCAAGTTCTCATTTTTCAGACAGCTGATGATGTTTGGAATGGGGGCTGTCACTGATACATTTTTCCAACTCTTTTGCTTGCTTGTGCTACTTTTTCTGTTTATCATATTTTCCTTCATTCAAAACTGGCTTCGATTTAATTAGTGTTTGCTTTGTAAGATACAGAAGACCAAATGGAATCAGTAACAGCTGAACTTAGTAGAAATCAACACATCCCGCCTTCTGAAAACTGAGCATCTTTCGTGGTTGGATTGGGGCCATGGCATTTGGTGTGCCATCAGGGGTGGAAAACTAATAGGTTGTAGCTTATATCTTGCCTTCTTGTAGCTTAAGGTGCTTCTAATAGCTGGTTCTTAACGTTGCCAGCTAAAACTCGTTGGTTTTGTTTGCATGTCATACTGATCCACAAAGTAGCCAATCATATTGCCCTAACATGTTGTATAAACGCAACCTACTTGATTAGGTTACCAATCAGGGATTTATGCAAGCCTAGAATAGGGTCACTGAATAAATCATTATTAAGTTGATCATGTATAACTATATAATTATTCGGAGGCACACATTGTGCAATTATCTCGTATTTCCTCTAACCCAATTGTAATTTTTTGAAAAAAGAGCAAGTATGTTAATGCACATTGCTTCCATTTGCTATCTCCCAAACAAGAGATATGCTATCTCCCAAACAAGAGATTTCAGAAAGAAAAAACACAAATATTCCTCAAGGACTGCAGTGTGACTAGATTTTAGTGAATAGAATTTAGTTGTATTCATAATTCTCTATTCAACAATTTGCTCCCAAATGTGCATGTATAGGAAGAAATATATTTAGGAAGGACATACTTAATGATAATGGATTTTGATAATTAGCTTTAAACCTTCAAATATTCAGCATTGGACTGAATGTTGTATACATTTGCTTTAGTTATAACAGTAACCACACAATCACATAATAGCTAAGTACAAATGAATAAATTGTGAACTCAGCCCAAAACTGAGGCATAGTTTAGTTTTGGTTTAGGTTGTGGCTTGTTCTAAAGAGACAAGCAGATGTTCTAGCTTAGATATGACACTAAAGAAAAACCATCAGAGAAGGAGGTTAGTTTGTTTAGCCAGTGCCAATAATAGGAAGCTATGTTGGAGTGATCACGAGCATGTGTGTCTAAGTGGGTGGGTGGGTGGGTGGGGGATTTCCCATGCGTTATGGTGTTATTACATAGTGAATAATACACTCTATAGCATTCATATTGTGATGGGACTGAAGTAAGTTATGTTATTTGTGTTATTTGCATAATCATGTCATAATGGATATGACCTCTTTATAACTTATAACTATGGCTATACATTTTGTTCCAGTATATAAAATCCATTTTAGTAAGCCATCATTTTTGATAAACAGTGCTGGAGTCACATATCAAAGTCACACAGCATCCTAAACTATAGTTTGTTTGTATATTATTTGAATCTGGTCACTTTGATTTGTATGCTGTAGCGTATGAACTAAATCAGTAAGTTTTTCATTGCTACATATTATTCTAACTTTTTTCTTCTTCTAAACTCAATTAAAATGATATATTCTTGTTATTTTAAATTGTGGGTCATTGCCTCAATTTTCTTCCTTTTCAGAGTGCACTTTCATCTTAGGGGCTATTCTGTAATACAGGTAGTCCTCGAGTTACAACAGTTCATTTAGTGACTATTTGAAGTTACAACGACACTGAAAAAAGTGACTTATGGCCATTTTTCACATTTATGACCATTGCAGCATCTGTGTGGTCACATGATTTGCACTCAGATGCTTCACAATTGACTTATATTTGTGACAGTTGCAGTGTTCCAGGATCATGTGATCATCTTTTGCAAATTTATGAGGAGCAAAGTCAATGGAGAAGCCAGATTCACTGAACAACTGTGTTACTAACTTAACGACTGCAATGATTCACTTAACAAATGTGGCAAGAAAAGTCATAAAATGGGGCAAAACTCACTTATCAAATATCTAATTTATCGACACAAATTCTGGGCTCAGTTGTGGTCATAAGTTGAGGACTACCTGTACTAAACTGTCATTAAATTATATTAAAATAGAGAAGTTGATTCTTAATCTTTACTGATCTTCAAATATCTGGGTTTTTTTACTCCAAAGATTAAAAGTTTCCCCAGATAACATGACCAAAATTATAAGAATCCTTTGAAAATAGGTGGCTTTTCTTGTGAAGAAAGAACATCAGAGGAATATCAGTGGTTATTTTAAACTACTCTCTGGGTGAGATGCTGGGAATTCAGACTTAAAACCTTTAGATAAGGCTTGCTGACTACTGGAACATTCTCTGCTGTTTGCTCTTTGACTTCTAGTTTAGGATTGTCTTGTTTACTTAGACTTCTGCTGGACATCTGACATCTTGAACTGCTGACCTCTCTTTGAGTTCATACCAGATTTTTTTTTTCTCATCTGAATTTGGCCTTTGTTCAGGATCCCAATTCTTGTGGTACAATACTGATACTATTCAGGTCTCTCCTTTGCTTGACTCTGATTCTCATCATGGATATAATCTATCTGAACCAGTGTTTCTCAAATTTGGCAACTTTAAGATACCAACTTTCATATTTGGAGAGCTGTTTTTTAGTAACATACATCCAAAGAAAACAAGCTTTCAGCGTGCCAAATGTTATCCTGCTTACAAAGTCAGTCCTTCAATATAAAATAATATCTAGGGTGCCAGTACAATAGATAACAAGGTGACAGTAAAACTGGTAGTATTTAAACCCCTTGAAAAAAAAACATAAATTTGTTGTATAAACAACAAATGGCTAGAAATGTGCCTTTTACTTTATTTCTAGAAATATTGTAATATAAAAATCTTTGTTTTGGTAAACCTAAAAAGAACAAAATACTATGAGCAAATGTTATAGTTCTCCAAAACATTTGTACAGATTTGATATTTGTACAGGTCCCCCTCGTAGAGATGTGCCCACCAGGCTTCCGTGCATTCCATCAGCCAAAGGCCCAGGGCGGGGGTGGGGGGTGGCAGTCGTTATAAAGGAAGGTCTTGATCCGAGGGAGGCCACTGTACCTCAGATAGCCGGATGTGAGTCTCTCCTGGTGAAGTGGGGCCATGGGATGCAGGTGGGCCTGCTGATCGCGTACCTGGCTCCCTGCCACGCGACAGCGGCCCTGCCTGAGCTTCTCAACGTTATTGCTGGGGTGGCGGTTGATACCCCCAGACTTTTGGTCATGGGGGATTTCAACCTGCCGACTGCCGGTGAGGCGTCTGGGATGGCTCGGGAGTTTATGGCTTCCATGACAGCCATGGACCTGACACAATTAATTCATGGCCCCACTCACATGGGAGGACACACTCTGGACTTGGTTTTTATCTCTGGTCAGTGGCTGAGTGGTCTGGATATAGGGGATATAGTTACTGAACCCCTGTCATGGTCAGACCATTCTCTCCTGAGGCTGGACTTTTTGACTGCTGCACCCCACTGCCGGGAGGCGGAACCGACCAGGTGGTTCCGCCCCAGGCGCCTGATGGATCCTGATAGGTTCCAGAGGGAGCTTGGGCCAGTTCCTGAAACTCTGGCTCACGACTCGGCTGAAGACCTGGTGGCTGCCTGGGATAGGACGGCCGCCGGTGCTCTGGACCGAGTCGTGCCTTTGCGGCCTCTGACCCGACACCGAACCTGCCCGGCCCCTTGGTTCTCCGAGGAGCTGAGGGAGATGAAGCGCCGGAAAAGACACCTAGAGAGTGGTTGGAGGGCTAGTCAATCCGAATCCGACCGAACACTAGTTAGGTCTCATATTAAGACCTATCTAGTGGCGATAAAAGCAGCAAAGCGTAACCACTTTTCCGCTCTTATTGCATCGGCAGATAACCGCCCAGCCGCCTTGTTTAGGGTGACTCGCTCCCTCCTACATCAGGGAGCGCGGGAAGACCCCTTGCAAGGGCAGGCTGAGGATTTTGCACAGTATCTGCACAATAAAATCGCTCAGATTCGGGAAGGTTTGGACTCTGACTGGGTAGATCCTGACGGGGTGACTGAGGCTGGTCTTGAGAATGTTATCTGGGACGAGTTCGACCCTGTGATTCCTGAGGACGTGGACAGGATCCTGGGGAGGTTAAACGCAACCACATGTTTATTGGACCCGTGCCCCTCCTGGCTGGTACTGGCCACCCGGGAGGTAACACGAGGCTGGCTCCAGAGGATTATAAATGCTTCTTTGAGAGAGGGTTTCTTGCCTCCTGCCTTGAAAGAGGCGGTGGTGAGGCCCCTTCTCAAGAAACCTTCTCTGGACCCGGCCGTTTTGGCAAACTACCATCCAGTCTCCAACCTTCGCTTTGTCCAGCTTCAGGCCTGGGTACAGCACGGAGACGGCATTGGTCGCATTGGTGGATGATCTCTGGAGGGTTCGGGACAGGGGTTGTTCCTCTGTTCTGGTCCTGTTAGACCTCTCAGCGGCTTTTGATACCATCGACCATGGTATCATGCTGCGCTGGCTGGAGGGATTGGGGGTGGGAGGCACTGTGTTGCAGTGGTTCTCCTCCTATCTCTCTGACCGGTCGCAGTCTGTGTTGGCAGGGGGGCAGAGGTCGACCTCGAGGTGCCTTGCGGGGTGCCGCAAGGGTCAGTCCTCTCGCCGCTCCTGTTCAACATTTATGTGAAGCCGCTGGGTGAGATCATCCGTGGTTTTGGGGTGCGATGCCATCTGTACGCTGATGACACTCAGCTGTATATCTCCACCCCAGACCACCCCAATGATGCCCTCGAAGTGATGTCCCAGTGTCTGGAGGCTGTGCGGGTCTGGATGGGGAGGAACAGGCTTCGACTCAACCCTTCCAAGACCGAGTGGCTGTGGATACCGGCGTCCCGATATAGCCAGCTGGTGCCATCGCTGGCTATTGGGGGCAAGTCACTGACCCCCACAGAGGGGGCTCGCAACTTGGGTGTCCTCCTGGACACACGGCTGTCTTTAGAAGAGCATATGACGGCCGTGGCCAGGGGGGCTTTTTATCAGGTTCGCCTGATACGCCAGTTGTGCCCCTTTCTGGATAGGGACTCCTTGTGCATGGTCACTCATGCCCTGGTCACGTCACGCCTGGACTACTGCAACACTCGCTACATGGGGCTCCCCCTGAGGAGCACCTGGAGGCTCCATCTGGTGCAGAATGCGGCCGCGTGGGTGATTATGGGAACGACGTGGCGCTCCCATGTAACACCTCTCCTGCGAGCTGCATTGGCTCCTGGTGGTCTTCTGGGTGCGCTTTAAGGTGTTGGTTCTCATCTTTAAAGCGCTCCATGGCTTAGGGCCAGGATATTTGCGAGACCGCCTGTTGCTACTGATAACCTCCCACCGGCCAATTCGCTTGCACAGAGAGGGCCTCCTCAGGGTGCCGTCGGTCAGGCAATGTCGGCTGGCGGCCCCCAGGGGGAAAGCCTTCTCTGTGGGGGCACCCGCCCTGTGGAACGAGCTGCCTCCTGGAATACGATTGATCCCGGACCTCCAGACCTTCCGTAAAGCCCTGAAGACGTTTTTATTCCACCAAGCCGGCCTAGCCTAAATGGTTTTTAATTGAGATTTTAAATTTTATGGATTTGGGGGGTTTTAAATTGGGAAGCTAATGATTTAATTCTTTTTTAATTATCTTAACTTTTGTATTTGTATGTTTTTTAATTTTGGCTGTTCACCGCCTTGAGTCCCCTCTGGGAGAAGGGCGGTATACAAATTAAATAAATAAATAAATAAATAAATATTAAATTTAGAAGGGTGTGTGTGTGTGTGTGTGTGTGTGTGTGTGTGTGTATGTGTGGGGTGGGGGGGAGTAAGAAAAAAAAAGAAGGAAATGTGGTTAAAATGCCACAGTGTCTTTAAATGGCATGCAACAGTTATTGCCAGATTTAGAGATCCTATCAACAGGGGGCTAAGCAGATTTCAATTTTCATCATGAGGTACCAAAATAAATTAATGGTAATGATTTAAAAATAAACAAAACCTCAAAGGTTGTTTGTATGACATACTTTACTGGGTCAAAGTGGTGATGTCATATATCATGCAAAGTCTATAACCCATTTAGCTAAATTCATCCCAGGGATGTTTGAGGCTAAACTGAGGCACACCTACACCCACACATTCATACGTCTCTTGGGACCTAGTAAATTAGTGGAGTATTAATCCTTTCTTCCAGGTAGAGTAGATACTATATTTTCTTTTACAGTGCTGGATTGAAGCATTCCAATTTCCAAGAACATAGCAAAATTCTTTCCAGTTGTAAATGCCATCTGGAAGTGTAGGGCTTGACCTTGGCCTTATAGTTTTTCCTTTTTATTTATGAGTCTCCTTAATAATTGCTATTATTTTTCTGCTTTTAATCCTGTAATACTTTATTATTATACTTTATTTTACTTAGTTGTTGCCCATAAAACAAGAACTACAAACTTCTTTCCCTTCTGAAACAGGAAATCGTAATGCTGCCCTGTAAAAACAGATTTTTCTAAGACTTTAGTTTTTCTTTACTATTGTGTCCATGTAGAAAGGTGTGAGTCGGTAGTCCGTGGCTCTGTCTGTACTGGTGCAAAGTCCACTTGGTTTACTATATAGTGAAGGTTTTTAAATTTAATTTAATTTTTTAAAAAATTTCATTTGCCAGAAAGGAAAGCTACCAAAAGAATGAATGGTTTAATTAGGATGCCCCTTTCTTCTAGGAAAAAAAATCATTGTTTTATTTATTTATTAAATCAATTTATATATAGTAGTTGACCATCTCAGTACGTGATTCTGGGCAGCTCACAACATTAAACAAATAAAAATATAGTATATAGAAACAGAAATCCAAAATAAATAAGGAATTAAAAACAGAAACATAAAAACATAAAATGCCCTTAATGCATCCAGGAAATGGAATTTGAAGGATTGCTATCTTACCCAAGCTGTGATTTGTATACCTGCAAATGAACACTGGATTTTCATACTTTCTTACTTACTTAATTAATTCAGTAATTGCATGTTACAGCTTTTTAGATAGCAAATTTCGTTATACTGGGTGTATACTTGTTTTATGTTAGTTTAAGGACTTTAAACTAACTAAAGTCCTTAAACTAACTCTTTGGACTAAAGAGCAAAAAATTGGGATATTAATTCTGAAAAGTTATAAACAGACTAAGGGACCAAATGGACTTAAAATAAGATTGTGAAATTAATTACAACAGTTATTTAAAATTCCATTCACACACACACACACACACACACACACACACACACACACACACGATTTTGAAATTAAGTGTACAAAACCTTCCAATGGGAAATGGAATTGAACCAGAAAGAATTAAAGATTAGAATTATGGTAGAAGAGATCCACTAATAATAAAGGAACAAAATATTTTTGGGAAGAATTCAAGGCTATTTGGGAATAGTAAATTCAGAAGCTATGCTTGTTATCATAAAAAAGGATTTAAAATTAAATACATTTAACAGAGGATTGGCTGATGTCTTAACAATGAAAAGAAATATACAAATAAGAAACCAGAAGAGTGGCTTAGATATCTTTTTTAATTTGGGTTTACAAAAGAGACCTTATGAAGGGGTTTCTGAGACAAGACAGAGAGAAAATAAGTTCTAGGACACTAAAGAGATTAAAGGTCACGATTCTTAAAAGTAAAGGGAAGAAATATTAAATTGGTTATATTGGTTATATATATATGTGTGTGTGTGTGAGAGAGATTTCTGGTCTTTATAGACTTTATGATTGAATGCTTTAATGAAGTTTTAAAATCTATTTATAGATAAGAAATGAGATGGGGGAAATATTTTTGTTGTAATATCAGAGAAGGTGATAAGTTACTGAAATTGTTCATACTAGTAATCAAGGAGGAATTAGTTTTTTATATATTTCTGTTTTCTTTATTATTTTTCTGTTCATTATTTTTCTCTACAATTTTTTTCTTTTTATATATTTTTTAGTTTGTATTAGTTCTTTATCTTTGTATCTGTAAATTTTTATTAGAATTATATATAAAAAAGTTAAATTGTAGTGAGGGGCATGTACATCTGTTTTGCAAACTGAGATTTGCAAGTTTCCACAAGGGGGCAATATGATTATGTGCCAGAGTACGTTTGACTAATAGGCAGCTTTCTGGTGAGTTTATCGCCATTATATGTGGAGCATAATCAAGGCTAGTGAAAAGCACTTGCACAAGAAGAGTACAAACAAAGCAGAATGGATCTAGCCAAAGTGATAGGCATATTTGTGGCTCTGGGATAAAAAAAAAGAGAAAGAGAAAGAAGACAGGATGATTACAAAACCTAATCCTTTTCACAACACACATGAGATGAAAATCATAAACATGAGGTTTTAATATGATTTTTTTGAAGGATAAAGCTTGGTTGTAACATTAACTGAATTACTGGCCTTACATGGGGAAAATGTATTCTTCCACCTCCGAAGGATTCTTTATTCTGAGGCAGTCACGAAGGAAGTGGGCAAAAAATAATACACCTAGGAAAATAGTATTGTCCATTCATACATTATTCTGGGACCAGAACTCACGATCTTCTGGTTTCTAAACTTGTTATTTAACTATTACACCAAATCAATCCCAAAATATTTGCTTTAAAATGTTAGCACTTAAATGTTTACATTTCATATCAATGATTTAAAGAGGCAATTCATAGGATTTATTTAATACAAGAGACAATATGAGAAATGATTTGTAGATTGGCTTGATTACAAAATGTGCAATTAATAGAGATGGAGACTTAAACAATAGAATAAGAAGTCATCTAAGATGTTCAGGCAAGACTGCTAATTCCTTGATTGTTTTTCATCCCTTGTTCTTCATTTGATCTTTAGCTCTGACTCGCTCATCTGTCTAACCTTCTGGTTCTTCCTTTGATTCTGATGGCAGGTTTGCCTGCAATGGCTCTTTGCAACTGCTTATAGCTTAAACTCTGAAGTGCTACTATTTTTTCTGCTTTAGGATGAACTATTCCAGTTGTTTTACCCAAGCTTTTTCTCTTGGATTAAAGAAGCAAATAGGGAAGATGTGGAAGGATAGAGAATGCCCATCTGGATGTGGTCATTTTCCTTGTTATCTAGTGAAAAATCTAAGGCAGGGGTGTCAAACTTGCGGCATCCCATTGTTTTCCCCCCTTCACTAAAATGGGGTTAGCATGGCCAATGCGTGATTCATGCGGGCCACGAGTTTGACATCCCTGATCTAAGGGTAGCTCCTGGTATATTTTAAATTTGAATTCAGATTTCATTTGCTTTTTGTATTCAATTTATAGATTCTGGCATTGTTATTTTTACTTAACCGAACAGTAGCAGCTTGTGAATTTTTCTGTAAAAGGAATGTTTGGTAGATTAAAGGAAGTTGCAGAACACTCTAGTACCCGGGTGTCAAACTTGCGGCATCATATTGCTGTCACATGACATATCACAATGTTTTCCCACTGTGCTGAGCTGGGGTGGGTGTGGCCTCTGCGTGATGCAGCCGGCCTGCGGGCCGCCAGATTGACATCCCTGCTCTAGAATGTAAAATCAGATAGACATGCATTCAGGCAGAAAGACTGATGTAACCAGACATGTATCTATAAGTCCAACCAAAATTATCTGTTTTTCCCTATATAGCACTTTTTCTTTGCTAATTTCAGTGTCTACCAAAATGTTTGCTACCAGTGTTACACCAGGCATAATAAAGGGTCAGTCACACATCCTGACCAATCAAGAGTTAAAGCTTTATATAATGATAAGGCCAAAATAAACCAATTTCAGGGTGGTTTTTTTTGCGGTGGTTGAGGGTTTCAACAGATCCTAGTTTGCTGATATGGGAGTTACCTTCTGATGTAGACAGAGTTCTCTATCATGGGTCATAGGTCACTATCACATTTTTAAAATTAATTTTCTTTCATCCTGTCCCAGCCTCCCTTCTGTCTTCAGTGTGATGTAATCTTTATTCCATTGCTTTTCTGCCAGGAGGTCTCTGTGTTGTGTAAATAGCCAGCTGCAGATGTGAGAACAGGATGTGTGCATGGAAGATCTTGCTGTGAGGAACGCAGAGGTTTGAAAAGCATTGGGGCAGGCAACAGTGCAATGTCACAGTAACTGATCCCTTGGGATGAGATTTATCTTTTGTCAGCTAGATGTGGGAGGGGGAAAGCCCAGAATTTTTGGCTCCATCCACTAAAGATATAACCTTTGCTCTGTCCATTAAAGACAAATTTTAAAATATATTTGGAGCTAACTGAGAATATGAAACATTTTTGGAAAGATCCCAAGATTTTCTTTCAGATTGGAGATGAAGCAATTGCTATGTTGCTTTCATTTATACACTTATTTACAATTGTTATATACTATCCTTCAGCTAAGATTTACAGAGCATTTCATCATAATTTGAAATCAGTGTCTCCTGGTGGACTTGAAGCAGAGAAGCTAATATCATGTGAGTCCAAGTAATAAATAAGACTATAAACAGCGGTATGCATGTTAATTTAATGCTTATGAGAGCAAAGTATTCTAGATCAAGAATACAGAATTTTAATCCCAAATTTCTGCACTTCAGAACTGCAGAAATGTATTATGTAATAAAAATAACAGAGACAGATTTGAGTTTGGGTTCTTCATCACAGCCTCTCTAGTTTATACAGAACTTGAATTTAAGAATTTCTGTAGGCAACTTACATCTGTATTTATTATTCACATTTCTGGGTCTGGCTTCTTCTCATTCTAAATTGCTCTTGACTATTGCAGTAGTGGTATATGAAAATATTTTGTCAAAAGCAAGTTTTGCTATCATTGGGCCTTACTCAGTTTTATTCTTTTTCTCATTTATGTCTTGCTTGAGGTGTTTAATTTTAGGTATGTTAATTACATTCTGCAACTACCAAAGCATAACTGTTGTTTACTGTAACTTGGTGGGTGGAGGCGGCATCTTGTACCACCTAAACAGGCATGAAGGATCTTCAAGAATGCAGTCATATCTTTGGGAGCTAGTCTTCAGGCCTCACCAGGTATGCTGAAAAGGTAAATTGCTCTGCCACATGTGGTGTTTTCTCCAATGTTTCTACATTTCTTGAATATTTCTATGATTTCTCATCATTGTCCTGCCTTGGCACTTCACTTTTCCATCCCTCCCCCCAAAAATATGCTCACAGGGTGTTGTTTCGATCCATCTTTCCAGCATGTGCTTCTTAAGGAGACAATCACAAGATCAAAGATATTCATTTGCAAAAGGCAAGGAAGATAAAGAGAAGGAGAGGCCATGTCCATAATGTTTCCATGTTCTTGTCAAGAATCCCACAAGTAAAATAAAAAGAAATGAAGTGGTCCATTAAAGTACACTTCAGACTGAACAAGAAATTAGCAATTGCTTTCCCTTTGTTCAGTCCAGGAACTGTAACACCCCTCGCTCCACTCCACTCCAGTCAGCTGCTTTTTGAAAGAGGGAATGCCAGAAATGGATTGTTTCTTGCCAAATGATTGAGAAAACAAAAGGCCTTTCTCTTCACTCCCTCATGCCATGGCCAGTAATGGCTGAGCTATCCAGCATCAGGGGGTGTTGAACAAAGTTTGCCTCCAACCTCCCAAATGCATCACTTCTCCAACTCTTGACAGGACTGAGTGATACTCTCTTTTAAAAAGGAAGAAATCAAAGACTATATTCAAGAGTTTTGGGGAGGCCCAGAGAGTGAAGGGATTTTTAAAATTATCTCTCCCATCCCCACCACGCCTTCGTATTGTGATTTCTTTCTTTCTTTTAAATATTTTATTATTACACATTATGACAATCACATAACATACAACATATAAATATCTCCTCTTTTTTAAACAGTGTTTCTTCGTGGTCTTTTTTCCGTTTTATATTTTTCCTCCCATCTCTCTCTTACTATTTCATTTTTATCATTATCAGTGTTGGAAAATACAATGTAACCAAAGGAAAAAGGACAATGGGGAAAAAAATGAAATCGTATTGTGATTTCAATGTAATCTTTCAATGCATTGTTTTGTTTTGTTTTTACCATTGGTTGATTAAATGGTTTGTGTGGAAATCCAAAATACTGAAATAATTCCTACGACTAAATAGTCATCAGTTTGTTTTATTGTCTTAACAAAATATTAATCCATCCATTTTAAGTGAGCCCTCCTTTGGATAGAGCCCCTACTGGCTGCAGAAGCCAAGGCAATTGCCTCCATCCATAAAGAGTTTATTCTTTAAAAAACTTCTGATTGATTATTATATTAGGCTTGAGGACTAATTATGGAGCAGTTCGATTCACTCACTTAAATTATCTGGAGTTACATGCTCCCCAATTATATTATTAGAATTATATACTTAGCACCTGTTTACTAGGCAGCAAAAATTCAGATAACTGTTGGATGGCAGGAAGACAATACAGAAAACTTGGAGTGTTTGCTGCAATCCACTTGCTATCCAATTGTAGTAATCCTACTACGTTTGCCTTTTTCAGCAAGGTTCATATAAAATGTGAAATCACAGTTTGCTTTATCATAGTTCCTGAAATAAGGTAGAATTGGCGGGGTTCATACTGCACTGAGTTTTAAATATGATAATGACTAGCCAAAACCAAAGAACATATATTATGAAATGAAAGTTAGAAAGTTGGTTATTGATCTCAACAGCAATGAATGAATGGTCTTTGCCCCCAGGTTCTTTTTTAGGTTGCTACTATTCTTCTCTGGATTATCCATGACAGCATCTAGACAATGTAGATTAATCTAAAATAACTAAAGGAAGTTGATCCTGATAGGGCTTGGATGGAAGGTTTTGCAGCCCATATATGGCTGTCCTAATTAAAGAGTATAATCCTTTATCAGGTCCAAGATTTTGAACCTAGGAAAGAATGTTTTTTTAGCTTATGCTACTTGCTTTAGAATTATTGATTGAATTATTAATTTAGAAGGTTGCCCATCTAAAGCCAGTGATTCTGATCAAATACACAGATTAGTGCAATTAAATAAAAACAACATAATGCAACACTAGTTTGCTGAGATGCCTAGCAAATTTCTCCTATAGCACATTGTAATATATACATACATCTTGGGCTCAGTTAACTCCTCACTCCAAGGTCTCAAGAAATAAGGACTATAAAACCTTCTGGAAGAGTCTATGCTATCTGAATCTCAGGGGGGAGGATGTTCATAACAGAGAAGGCATAACTTTTGTACATGTTTCATAACAGAGAAGGCATACCTTTTGGACTTAGATGACACTATTTCACAGGACCTGGAACATGTGGTGAGATGAGTGGAAACCATCAAAAATAGATGGACCCTAAAGTAATCTGGTTCTGTGTTATGCAGTGCCTTATAGGTGGAAGCCAACATCTTGACTTGCATGCAGAAACCTACTGGAAACTGTAGAGAAATAGAGAGAGCCTTGAAAAAGATATGTAATAGTCATTAGGAGAACATGAATTTAGCTTGGAAATCCAGGAGGGGATGACAAAGACACTCAAGACTGCCCCAACTTGATTGGCATTGAATAAGAGGAAGAGAGCAACTCTGCCAGACTCTCAAGTTGTTTTACCCTATAACAAGTTGAGTTCCAGCAGTTTCCTTACTTGCCCTACTTTAAAGGGATGACAGAAGCCAGTCATCTGCCCACAAAAGAAATGGTGTTAAATGGCTGTACTGTGATATGCTCATAATTGCAGGCATCGATGAATTCTGGACCAGCTACAAGTTCCCCCAAAGCAGATTGATCTGCATTGAACATTACTGATCACTGTTTGACCAGGAGGTCACTAAAATATGAATGACTATAAGCAGAACCTCCCGATCCAGGAATGGGCAGATTTGATGCACAAGATAAATCTTGGGAATAGCTGTTATCTGTTCTTCATGCAGGAGTCTCCACTCGTCCAGATTCCACATCAGTTTTGTTGGGGGCGAGGAGTGTTTCTACTCTGTCCAGAAATGGATGGAAAATTTCCAGATTATAGTGAGAATGAAAAACAGCTGAACCTAAAACCAACCACATGGTCTTACCAACATTGAGTCAAAGCCTCCCCCCCATCAAGTTGCCTACAGCTTCCAGGCAATGAACCTTTATGATATTTCTATACACATCCAGGAACAAAAATGTGCAATTGAGTATTTCAGCATACTTACGATACTTGACCACATGCTGATAAATGACCCCATCCCGTGGCCTCATACAGATGATAAATAGGAGTAGGGAATACCCTGAATGAAGGGTTCTAAGGCTGAATTTATCCCCCTTTACCAAAACTGACTGGAATTGACTTCAGAGAAAACCCTTATAAAACTATGCTTCCAACTGCCAACCTCCTAGGCCAATCTAGAAGGATATCATGATCTATGGCTGGGCCCTCCAAACTTGACAACTTTAAGACTTGTGGATTTCAACTTCCAGAATTCCCCAGCCATCATGGCTGGTGAGGAATTCTGGAAGTTGAAATCCAAAAGTCTTATATTTGCCAAGTTTGGAGGCCCCCGATCAATGGTATTGAAAGCACTGAATGATCAAGAAGGTGCAGGATGAATGCATCATCCCCATTTTCAGCCCACTAGAGACCATAGCCACCAGAGTTTCTGGAATAGCTATCATCTTCTGTTTTGAATTAATGGGTGCTGTATATGAAATCCAGATAGGCCCATTTCTGAGAAGATGACAGCCTATCCAAATGGCCAGCCAAGTTTTGATAGGTCATACCAAGATACCAAATAGACTCTACTCCATACTTAGTTTGTATTAAGTAGCAATAGCAACTGCCAGAATTTGGAGTCAGTGAATTTCCAAAGATCAAGCCCTGGGGCAGAGCACAAACAGTTGGCATGTAGTATCACTGAAGAGTATGCCTTTCTTGAGACCAACCTCTTTGTCCCTCCATTTCCTGCCATGTGTCCCCATGCCATTGTCGCTGTAATGTTATTACCCACCCTTCCCCCCCACTAGACACCATCCTCTACCAAGCCTTACCTACCCTCTTTCAGATCAAAGGGCCACATCATGTTGTAGAAACATGAACAGAAAATACCACTACATCACGGGTATCAAACTCGTTGTGTCACATTGCCGTCCGTGACATTTTGCAACTTTTTTTCCATTCACAGAGCTGGGGTGGGCGTGGCCTGCACGTAACTCATCCCTCCCGCAGGCCACCAGTTTGTCACCCCTGCAACATGGACTAGCTAACTCAAGAGACTTTATACTGCTAATATAACATAAAAATAAATTGGAGAATAGTTCTAATAACTTACTGGGCTGTAACAAGTTTTAGTGCCTGATATGTAAACAACTCTTTCTGGCTAATTTGGCCACTGGTATTGGCTTACAAGATGGGATTGCTATGAAGAGCAGGCATTTAATAGCTCATCCTCAGATAAAAATCAGTCTCCAAATTAGAGATGCTCTGCAAACAGGGCAAACAATCAAAGCAAAACTATCCTTTTGTAAGGAATAAACATAATACAAAAGTGAAACACTTTTAGGTTTGTGGAGGTTGAGTGACCGATAAAGAATCAACACATTTATGGGCATCGTCTGAATTGGTTTACATGGTCCCTGGAGTTTCCTTTTCTTCACTCTTTCTAGTATTTGCTTTGTTAAGTCAGCAGAGGTCTCTGCAATCCATGCGGTAGCTCCTGAAGGAACTGTATGTGTTTGTGAAAATGATAAAGACTGGCATGAGGTTGCAATTGCATTCTGGGACTCTCTGCTTTCTCTCAGCAGAGAGACTATCTATTTAGGGCACTCCTGTGCAAAACTCCCAAATATGTTGGAAGGAGTCCAGCTGCATGGTGTTCCTGCGTGTAGAATTTGCCCTGATGAACACTGCCTGACCTTTTTCCTCTTTCAAGTTGTTGGGGTCTAATATAGTTGAGAGAGATCCCCAGTTTTTCAGTGTTTATTTTCTGCTACTTTTAATTAACAGAATAAGATGTGGGCATTCTAAATTGGGAGATGCTGTGTTTTAAATGAAATATTAATTATTTTGGTGAATTTCTCCCAAGAATATGTCCTGGTAAAATCAATGCAGGCCTCAGTTTTCAACTTTCTGTCATTATATTCAGGGCCCTCTAAATTCTGAAAGGTATAGCTAATAATATTATTTTAACTTTATCCTTTGGAAAAATTAAATTCCAAGATAAAATACTGTAGGAGAAAAAGGAAATTGACTAGAAAATTAATGCGTCAATTGATTTTAAAACACAAGGCATTGGACTTTAGGCTCTTATTATTGAATCGCCCTTTTTCTCTTGTGTGAGATGAGAGAAGCAGAATAATCAGTAATGAGGGAAGGCAATTCTGCATGTGCTTTGAAAGCAGTTTTTCTTTTCGGTCTAGGTCTGAGCTCTCTTTGCATTGAAAGCAAGTTTCCTGACTTAGCCTGAAGTAAATCCTGAATCAAAATGAAGTCTGCTAATTCACCACACCTTAAATCTCACCTCACACCCTTCTGTCTCCTGCAGTTTGTCTGATTCAACGCAACACCAGATATGCATACATTGACTAAAAATATGCAGCATGGCATAGGAGCTTGTCTAGCTGGAAGGCAGCTGTGTGATGAACATTGGCACCGAGTTGCAGAATTATATTTGGCATGCATGTGGAAGTGGGGAGGTTGATCAGGATCTCCTGACCAAGAGCTCCTTTTTATCCTTTCCCCCCCCTGTTTCCTCCAAAAGGATGGAGATCTCTGCTGTGGGCAAGAGCTGGATTTTTCTTCATAATTTCTCATCATTTTAGAACAAGAGAGTGGCTTCACTAAAAATGCCAGCGCTCATATGTTCAGAAAGGAACGGAGACAATCACACGGAAATGTTAACAATGGCACGGAATTAAAAATTGCATAACTAACCAACAAAGAAGTTGTGCCAGATATGCTTTGATTAAATCAGTGCACCATATTGAACTTTGCTATACTGCAAAATGGAGGTGATGTCTTGCAGTTTTGTTTCCCTTCCTGAATACTGGGACACTCTCCATTGTTATTTGATCAGCTGTAGTAGCCTTAAGAAATGGCTACAGCAGATTACAGTAAATAGGCTGCTTGTAGCCATCTTGCTATGTTATACATCATGTAATGACATGATGGGTACCTATGTTTTAATATTTATTGTTTTTACCATCCAGGACTGAATATAGCAAGTTAGGACAGAATATAAGCAGATGGAGTTTTCCCATGTTTTTGATCTTTATTATGTTTATGATACAATTCATCATAAATAAAGTAAAGATCACAGTTATTTTTTGATATAATTTTTACTATATGAAATAATATATTGCGATATATGTCTGCCTTACCTTTTTTTCTAGGAATCCAAGATATCAAACATACATTCTTTCCATCAATTTTATTTTCACAAGAAACTTGGGTCTCTTCAATGTAGTGTAGTGAATGGGAGCTTTCTGATAATGTTCTTTCAGTTTGTACACATGGAGAGAAAAATTAAATATCACTCTTGTACCCATTCATAAGAACTCATACAATATTGACATGAATGGAAAAATTCCAAAAAGGCTTTCTGAGTTGGCCTGTTGTTGTAGCTCATTCATAAATGCATTTATTTAATTTGAATGTTTGCATTTATATCTGCTTAGTTACAGCTTTTATTGCACTTGCTCCATATATATGATTATGAGTGGGGTGTTTTGTTTTTTTTTTGGTATGGGAGGATAATGTGGCAAATATTCATATAATCATAATACTATAAATATTGATACATTCACATATTTTTGCTTCTGGCTCATAGGGGAACTTTTTATACCCTGTCTCCCCTATTCTTACTCTAAGTAAATAAATCAAGGTAAACGTTATCTAGTAAATTTTCAATTAGATCTTCAGAGGCTGAGTGCCGGTATACAGATTTTGAAGTGGAAAAAGACTTGAAGGCTGGGTGAGACGGCTGCTTTTCTCTAAATAGTCTTGTTGGGCAGTTGGGAAACAAAGCCTGTTTTCCCTCCCTCTCTGGCCTGTTATGTCAGCACCCGCAGCTGTGCTGAGGCAGAAAGCCTGGTCTTGTTCCTCGGGCTCTGTAACTTGGGCTTGTTGAAACATGTGAGAAAACGCGAATGGGGGCGAATCTAAACTGGGCACAAAGCTGTGATTTTGCTTGTGCCATCAGGAAAGGGAATCTTGAAAATGGGGCCATGGGAGGAGTTTGTGGTTTGAAAAATAATTGTGAAGTGGAAGGTCAGGAAAGAGGTGGCAGGAAATGTTTACAAGGTTTGTTTGTGGCAGCAGGTTGGGTTTTGCGTGGGAAACCACTGTGGTAGTCCTTATGCCTGGTTCTATGAGAACATCAGAAGTGATTATTTTGTGAGAGAAAGTATGTGCATGTTTAAGAGTTCACCGAAACAAGAGCTCATCTTATTTATCAACATCTAGTTTAACTTTATGCCAGAAACGAATGCAAATGTTGCCATTTGTCTATTTGACATCTGTTCTATATAGAGAAATTTTAAAAGAGGATGAATGTCTAGTTATATGATTCAAAAATAAGCAAACTGAAGTGGAATAACCAAGCAATAGCTTATCCCTCCAGTAAAAGCCAATCTAAAAAGCATTGGAGTAGGGAAAACAAGTAAAAGGATTCTTAATTTTGCTTTATTTGTTTTTCACACTTCTTCAGAAACATTAAGTATATATGTGTGCGTGAAATAGCAGGACGACAAATTTTAGGAAGTAGCTGGAGGGAAAAAGGAGAATACCACCTAAAAGATAGGCAGAAAAAGCTGGAGGATATCATACAGCCAGCTGTCCTGTTTTCTCTTTTTTATGTATTGTTATCTGATCTCTCCTTAGCAGCTAATTATTTCTTTTCCTCCCTCTCCAAACCCTTAGGGAAAATGAACTCAAACAGGTACTTTTCTCTAAAGTGATATAAGGTAATAAACAATGGAAAGAGAAAAATAACTGGCACTCCAGGTCTATTTATTTGGCAGAATGAGATGATAGATTGAATTGGACAACCTCAGGGAAGTCATGTCAGTTTACAATATAATTCTATGTGAATAATCCCTTCTGTGTTAATTATGGGAAAAATCACACTATCATAGGGATATAGTACTTATAAAATAATGTGGTCTCTACTTGCAACTAAAGAAAAATAGATAAATTTTTCTTCAAATGTGAAGAGCCAGACTCAGCAGCTCTGTTTAGATGGCCGGTACATGTCACCAAATTTTTTGGCATTTTTCCTACACTGTCCAGAATCAGTATGCAGATATGAATATTATAAATACATTAATATGGTTCTATTCACATCATGCAATGCAGTATATATATATATAAGATTTTTGAGAATTTAAATGCTACATATTACAACACTTATTTTGTATAAATCGGTGCCAACAAATTAGAAGGTAAATAAACATGGTTGCATTAACCCTATTGTCAACTTCGAAATGGAGCTAAATCTGAATGTATATTTTTATTAGATTTGTATGCAGCTTTTGTTTAAGGATTCTGCCCCCTCTTCCTAGTTTTCCCTGCAACAACTGCAAGGTAGGTTGTGCTGAGAGAGAGTGGACTGGTCCAAAATTACCAAATGGCCTTCCTTGGCTGCCAGTGTATTGGAACCATTGGCCTTCTGAGAGCCTGTCCTGTCTTGTAACTATGTTTGCCTCTAGTCAGCTAATGAGCTTCTGATGAAGAGATACCTGAAAAGAAATCTCCAGCTCATAACTTCTATGTTTAGCCTTCATACCAATTTTATTGTCTTGTGCTCTTCAGAAATGTTAAAGTACATCTGGAAAGCCTCAGCTGAAAAAGGCTTCTCTGTGTTATTCTGTGTTGTCAATTAGGGCCAAAGGAAGGCTGGCTAGGACTAGTATCACAAACGCTTATGCCAATGTTGCTGTGCAATGTTACACACCTCCATGCACCCCACCTCAGGCTAAAGTTTAGGCAGGAATGGTATGAATTTTCCTGCTCTGAGCAGGCAATTGGATTAGATTACCTTCAAAATCCTTTCCAACTCTATGATTTTTTTCTGACTAACCTGTATTTTTTAATGTATTTTTTACATATTTTTACAGAAAGTTCGGTTGGTGTGATTCATGGATTATTTGTGGATCATTTGCAGTCTGAATGTCTAAACTCTGCATAGAGCAAGAGAAAAGAGTATCATTCTCTGTTCTTTTTGGAAGTGATGCAGATTGAACCCAAAAGAAAAGGGTAGTGAAATGTGTGTGTGTGAACAAAATGGCTCTGTCCTAAGAAGTGTGTGGGGAGGAGCTATCTTAGGTCATCTGAGCAAGAAGCCATCTGGATCTGGCACTGAATTATTTCTCTTCTTTACCCTAATCCTTGTCTGGTTGTGGTCTTCTTACACATTATGCTTTTACATACAGTACATAGATTCCATCAACTCTTAAGTTTCTAGGCATAAATGCAGATTCATATAGGTATGCAACTTTTAATACTAATTTAATTGGCAAGATGATGCATTGGCATTTAGCATGACTTACCATACAACCCTAAAAGCCTGCCCACACAGCAGAAAGTCCCTTTGCATTTAATGTAATTTATTCCTAGTATTACAGTTCTATATACAAAGTGATTTTTATGAGCAGAATGGGAATTAAACATTAAAACTCTTATTTCGGTCATTTATGTATATATGCCCCCTTTAACAGATTAACAGAGTTGGAAGGGACCTTGTAGGTCATCTAGTCCAACCCCCTCCCAAACAGGATATCCTGCACCATTTCTGACCGATGGATATATCAATTATATAAGAATATATGGGAACGTGAGAAATGGGTTTTATCAAAAAGGCTGTTTTGTTTTTTTCAGAAAGGAGGGCAAGTGGAGAAAAATTGAAGACCCACACACAAAAAGAAATGCATGGTATAGGAATTGCTATCTCAATAATGCTTGGCATGCTTCCAGACACATTCATATATCTATCTTTCCTTCCTTCCTTTTCCCCCTCTTTCCTTCTTCAACATACTTCTGCAAATATTTAGAATAGCTGGAATGCTTCTTTGTCTCCCCTCTGTCCCCTTGATCCGACCCAAAAATACCATGTGGTTGAAAGAACAGCCTGTGGTCTTTAGTGACATGGGTTCCCGCAGAAATACTGATTCAGCTGGCTGAACTGATACTGCTTTTCCTCCTTCCTTACTGAACAAACAGTGTTTTATACATTTTTGCCAAGTGCATTTTCAGGCTACTTCACAGTGGTTCTTTGACTGTAGGTTCTTACTTCTTTTGATTTCTTTTTCTGTTTTTTTCTGAAATGAAGCTCCATTGTCTCTTGAATATTTTGAGTGTTTTTTTTTTTTAATCCTTTGAGTCAGTATTGACTCCTGATGACTGCCTGGACAAGTCCCTGCTGGTTTCATTCCAAGATTTTTTATAGTAGTTTGCCACTGCCTGTGTCCTAGAGCTGGAAGAGCAAGACTGGCCTAAAGTCACCCAGCTAGCTTTGTGCCTAAGGTGAGACTAGAACTCATGGTCACCCGGTTTCTAGCAGATTGGCTTTTGCTCATCCTTTTACCTCTGGGGAAAAAAAAATCATGGCACTATAAAGTTTAGGATTTTCAGCAAGAGAATTTCTGTTCCTGCTTCTGATTCTCCAATACATGGTTGTAGGCCCTGGATATGTAACAACCTGGACATTAATGAAACAAGCATTCATTTTATTTCATTTGCTGTGAAGTCATTCCTATCTCTATCCCAATCAATTTTTTCTGTCAGGGTTAAAATGTGGCAGCATTGATTGGTTATGTCTTAAGAGCTGGAAACTTTGAAGTCTTAGTATGTAGGCTAAGTATGTACTAAGCATATATTCAGTTCTTTCACAACTCCCATATTTTAATCTCTGACTCCTAGCTGCAGTATAAGACTATATTGCTGGCCTATTGTATGGGTTATCGTATATATTTTTGAATCAATACACGTGAAGCCATTTAATTACAACAACAACAAAAATTATTGGCCTTTCTGAAATTACATTTTGGTCCTGGGAGTCTGTACAATGAGACATACGAAACTGCCTCCAATTATTCATAGCAAAGACAGATATAATATTAGAGAAGATGACCACGGTGGTTTCTTAGCTGTGGAAATCCAGCTTTGCATCTGAAATGGCAGGCATGCATTCCAGCAATAGCAGCAAATCAAATGCTAGTTCAGCTGTTAGTCCTGCTTTTCCTTAGGTTTCAAAAGATGAAGATGTTCCTTAATGAAAAACATGGAACATCAGACAATCAGGACTATGTATAGCTTGCTTTTGTTTCCAACATACATTTTATTTTTTAAATAGAACTTGGTTTGGAAGAAGAAAGGTATGCTTTGACTGAGTGCAGGAAAGAAGACTATCCCTAAATTACTCCACTCCACTCCACTTCACTCCACTCCTCTCCTCTCCTCTCCTCCATATTAAGTCTGTTTACCAAGAGGCCTCTGCATATGTTAAGAGGGCAGTTCTCATTTTTATTGTCTATTTCCATGTTCCAAAAAATAATGGTTAAAAAAAGATTCTGTGACTAAAGTGGTAAACCAAATTAAGACTTAAATGAAAAGAGCTTTCTTAATGCTATCTCCTTCCAGCTTCCAGGTTTCTCATCTCCAGAACTAAGGGGATCAACAAAGCTGAATTGGTATTAGACGTATGCCATCCAGCACTTTCCCCCACTCCCATCCCAAATACACAGCCAACTAATTCCGGCTCATTAAACAAGATTGCTTCCATAGAATTGTGACTGCCAGCAGCACCACAGTTTCTTTGTTCTCTTCAGAATAGCATCCCCAGGGGTGCTGATATTGCAGAAGGACTGAAATGGGTGCACTGAATGAACTAACCCCCCAGTAATGAGACTGTTTTCAGTAGTACTTGCATGTGACCCTCTAGAATCAACCTTTTTGAAGGAGAGAAGGTTGCTGTATCCTTTTCTATATCCAGAATATTCACCCCAAGAGCAAACTATTTCCTTCATTTGAAGAATCTTTTTAATCTATTTAACTTTTCGGTTGCTATATGTGTTCTGGAAAGAGAATCCCCATCTGCAAATCCTTGGAACATAGAATGAAATACTCTTGCCCATTCATCTTACTTTCCCCCATCATATCTTATATAGTTTAAATTATAAATGTAACATATGGGGAAGACTATATTGTGGATAATAACAATAATTCTCAAAAACATTGAGTCTTTTTATTGAAACCTGGAAAACATATTTAATATTGTAACAGTTTATTTAGAGCTTTCAGTCTGCTCCATTTTTGGAGTCTTGAGGATGGATAACAGCGATTTAGAAAAGCACAATGATATGAAGATTTCAAATAACCTCATATTGGCTGGAAATTATTAGTTACTTAAAATAAGCAAACAGATCCAAGAGAGTTCCTAGGTTTCTCTCATCTTTTGAAGCCAAAATAGAGAGATCTTAGGACAATCCTTCTGAAGATGATTGAACTTGAGATACCAAAAGTTATTGTAGGTGGGGGGATTCCATACTTGCAATAGAAGTACTGATGTGGATGTTACAGCAATGCGGTTGCTGAAGAATACAGCTAAATCCCCAGTCAACCCACAGTAATATTTAAATGCCTCCTTTGCATACTTATGAATAACTTCTGGTTTGTGTGATTCATCTACTGTTTTCTAAACTGGTTATGCCAATGTAATATGAATACTATATGCTAACTTTGACACCATAGCTCATTGGTTGGGATAGTAACTCCCAGAATTCTTGTGGGGATATACTCAAGAATCTCCAGCTGTTCTCCCATGCTTTCCACCAGTGCAACTAATACAAACAAGTCTGTCTTTCTATCTGTCTTTGTATTGACTTGACTGTATAGACTACATTAAGTATTTTTTTCTGGTGGGTCTGTTGAAATATGAAGAGTGAGAGGGATATCTAAGTACAGTTCTACCAAAAATGTCCCCACCATTTTGTTTCCAGAATTCCCCATACTTTTTGTAACCTCCATTATCACCTTCTCCCAAAATACAGAAGCAACTTCCTTACTATTGGAGTGGGTGCTCTGTTTTATGCATACTTCAGAATATCCTTTGCTTCACTCTTGTCATTCCATTTAATTTCAACATTTTCTTGGTATGTACTATACTATCTGGAAAGTGGGGTAGAATCAGAATTGAATGAATGGAATGTTAGTTGAGAAAGAGAGGATGAAAAGTAGATAGGATAGTAGGATAAGTGAAAAAGATCTAGAAAGAAAAAAGATTGTGGACAAGACAACGGGTTACAACACATGACAGCTTGTAAAAAGAGTTATCTGGAAAGAGGGATCATATAATTAGGCAGAAACATTCATCCATGTACTTTATTGAATAATTACATGCTCTGGTTTTTACATTAATAGTTGGTTCAAATTCTGGATATTTTTTGGTTTTGATGGAATCCAAGATCCATATCACATCCTCTTTGAAGTAAGGCATGTTTTAGAAGACTCTCACTGTTCTTTATATTAAATAGGTGATGAAAGCAGCTTACCTTGAGTAAGTTTATAGTCAATCAGGACCAAATATACAAGCTGAATTTCTAGATATATAGATCAGTGTTTCTCAACATCGGCAATCTTTGACATGCATGAACTTTAACTCCCAAAATTCTTTGGCCAAGCTTGCCTTAGCCTGATCTAAATAGTTTCATGTATCAGATAATCATAAGGAAGAAGTCAAAACTTTGCTGATGACATCATGTGAATAAACATAAAATCCATCATATATTGTGGTCTCTAAAATATTCTAGTTCAATAGTTCCTTCTTTCCTTGGAGTTCTTTTTAGGAATTATATATAAAACATCTTTATGTTTAGCATAGGTCACGTATGATCCAAGATTGCTTATTGAATAAAGACACTATCTTGAGTCTCCCCCATTTTCACACTGCAAAATTTTTTGACCAAAAGAAAATTAGGTCCTTTTTAATTCTTCCAACTCTTTTCAAATAAATTTAAGAAGAAAGGAAATTGTGTGTACATTATGTTATTTAGGAGAAATGCAAGGGATTAAAGAGAGTGTAACCGTAGCAAAATGCACTTAACTCTTTCCCTTCTCCCTCCTCCCCCCCAGTAGCCCAGCTCAGCCTGGGCGCTGAGATGGTGTCAGCTGGAGTGGGCTGGGTCACTGAGAGGTGGGGTGGGGCAGAGATGGTCTGATAGTTCAGAGCAGCTGCAGGACTGTCTGTGAAGGAGTAAAGCTCTATTCTCTTTCTGCCTGCCTAGCTGTCAAGTCCCAACCCAGTCTCTCTGATTTGCATCCATCTCATTCTCATCGGGTAGATTTTGCTATGCTATTGCCGCTGACGCCTCCTCCTCCTCCTCCTCCTCTTCCACTTCTCCCCTTGCAATTAGCTTTGTGCGTGCAGCCCTAGGGGCTTTTCCCTCTCTGTTTCCACCTTCTCTAGGAAGGGGAACGTGTTATTCCAAGGCCAGTTGACATGTTCACTTGAGTGTATGTGCCTACAGATATCTGGCGTGCCTGGACTTGGAAATCAACGTTTGATATGCAAGACAAAAGACTTGAGACAGCGAGAACAACTTTTTGAATAGGAGAGAAGAGAGACAAACGAGCAAACAGGCTTTATGCTGAAGCTCAGAACAGTAAGGGAGAAAGCTGTGTTTAACTGACCAGAGAATCTCAATGAAACCAGAACAACCTGGCTTTGGGGAAAAAAGCTATTGAAACCTCCAAGTTTGCTCTGATCAGCTACTTCTGTCCCTTTTGATATTGTTGCTTCTGGATCAGAAATTTTCTTTGCTTCAGAGTGGAATGGTAGAAGAAGGTAGAAGCCGGGGAGATCGAGCTCCCTGTAGTGGCAGGCAACAGAGATCTCCACACTTTCCTGCCTCATCACAACGGGGCATTTCAGTGGTAAGCAAAGCAGTATGGAGTGTGGCACGAACAGGGAATGGATGGCATTTTGAGCAGGCTGTTGGAGTAGATTGTAGTTTGCCGGAACCCCGCTGCATCTGGCTGACAAGTTTGCGGAACAATGATGCTGAATGTTGGGAGAGACGATGGCGGCGTGCTGGAGCAATGATGGCCTGGCAGAAATGCCAGGCACGATCCAGGAGAGCCAGGAAGCTCACGGTGAGAGGGAACGTTGCCCTGTCTTTTAGAGTGTCTGTATTCTTTCCTTTGAGCCTTTCTTTTCCCATCTGCAAAATAGGAATAATTGTAATGTAGTTTTATGTTCTATTAATTAGCAGAATGACCATAAATAACGATGTAAAATTATTTACCCTACAGAAGTTACTGACCCTGGTAGAATGCATTATTGATCTGACCCCCTCCCCCACTTCTACCTTCTTCTCAATACTATGATTAATATTTAAGATTTGAAAAATAATTAAAGAGATTACTTTCATATGTGTGGCTCGTATTTTCTCACTAATATATAATCACTGTAAGATCTATACTTTTGAAAATTGAGCTAGGAGCTTGGTGGTCAACAACTCAACTTTCAGCCGAGCTTGAGATCTGACTCCTTCATTTTAGAAATGAGAGCTGAGATGTGCCCTTCTCAGAAACATTGAATATATTTCCCCGGAGCATATATGTAAACACATTGACCCTGGTTTGTTTATTTGTAAGTCACTGACTAATGCTGAGGGTGGCCAAATGTAGTATCTTTAAAACAAGTATTCAGTCCTTCCATTGCTTGTATTTATTTACTGTAGTGATGGTTGTTTTGTGTTAGCTTGTTAAATGATTGCTGTATTTTGATTTTTATAAGCTACTTAGTAGGAAGGGAGGGCAAAACATAAGACAAAACCACTCATTAGGAAAAGAGTGGATTCCTGAATGGGGAGGAGGGAGGGAAATCAAGACAACTTTGTGTGTACTAGATGGGCAGGCTGCTGATTTGCATGGATTTCAAGGAGTCTGGTAGCAGGCAAGGAATAAATGATAGCTCATAGCCTTGGTTTCCATGATCTACAACATGGGAATACTTAACATTGCAATGATGTAAAGGGGACTTAACTTATTGGTTGCTTGAACTGATAAAGGTTGTGCTCTGCTTTAAGAATGTCGGATTGTTTTGTGAGGCTATAGATTGGACTTAAATTTGGGAAAAGTCATTACCAGTCTTTCACAAACATGAAGTTTTATCTTACCCTTAATATTACATGTATATTTTTCCTGGGTATTTCATGTTATTCTTTCTATCATGGGACAATTATTAGATAATAGAGTTATTAAATATAACTCATTTATTGCTTCCTAGGTCCCTAGGAAGTAACTTTGAACAATTACTAGCTCAAAAGAGCTGAGCTTTATAGCTGAGTAAAGATTTGGATGCACATTGTGCGATTTTCTGTATTTATTAGACTTGTTCCTGGGCAACTTGACTTATTATCTAGGCAAAAACTGAGTTTTTCAACCTGTGACCATTATGTAAATTTAGAAAACCTGTATATCTTTTAATTTGCATAATGTATTCAGTAGGGTAATATTTCCTGTGTTTTAATTTTGCTTTTACCAAGTTTGGAAGGTGGTGAGAAGCTGTAAACTTTTCAAGAAACTGGATTGTTTTTCTTCATGTAATTGTTGCACGTGTGTAAATGTTACTGAGTCTCCAGGTGTTGAACTTTATCCACTCTACATTAAACATAAATGATTCTTTTCTTGCTTCCAGTCAAGAGCTGGGGTTGACCACGAGTTGTTACATCTGTGATCTTATTTTTATCTTTTAGTTTTACCATTTATTTTATTGATTAATGCATTCAATCCATTTTTGCTGTCATTAATTTACATGAATATACTGCAGCTATTTGATAAACATATACCAGACAGGGTAGGTATTGAGAATTAACATCTCTGATCATCTGTCAAGATTAACTCTTTAGTGGGAGGCCTGTTGTTCATCTATGGAAATTCTCAGTCCTTTTCCTGGTTACTTTTTTTCTGTTCATCTGGCCTCCCGAAGCAGGTGAGCAAGCTAGTATAGCAAAAGTTTGTTCTCCATCTATATAATAGTATGGATTAGGCCCAGAGTATAAGGCAAGGTTAATGAGTCTAAAGAGGACTAGGGTACTGACAGTATGTTGTCAAGGGTCAAGCTTGCAAGCAGGGTGGATAAAAATCAATGGTTTTTTTAAAAAAATAAAAAAAAAATCAGATTTTTTTGATTTAAATCGGATTTTTTTGATTTAAATCGGATTTTTTTGATTTTTATCAAATTTATTTTAATAAAAAACTTTTAGGGTAAAAATCTATCGTAAGATAGTTTTCTATTTAAGATACATAAATAATTTAGTTTATTCAGCATGAAATGGAGCTTAGTTATGTAGCATGAGGCTGTATATTCTGCAACACTGGGACTATCAGTGAGTCAACAGTGGGTCAAAGGAGCAGCAGAGATGACAGTTGCTCTTTAAAAATTATGATTTAAGTCGAGTTGATTTAAATCAAGCCTTTTTACTAGTGATTTAAATCATGATTTAAATTGTGATTTAAATCAACTCGATTTAAATCAAATCCACCCTGCTTGCAAGCAATAATGATCGTAAAATACTATAGGATGGATACCACATACAGATAGCCCTTTACTTGCAACTCATGACAAGTGGTCATATGTTAAGGTATCTACATAACCGAACCAATTTTAAAACTTTATGACTGTTTTCAAGCAAACACAGAAGTTGTAAAGTGAGTCCATGCATTCCTATGAGTATTGTTTGCTGAAAACTGGCCCCAAAGGCTGGAAATTCACAAAAACCATTATAAATCACAGTTACATAACTGTGGAATGCTGCAATCTGACTTAAAAGTGAGCTGGTTTCCAAGTGCCCAAATGCAGTCATGTGACCACAGGGCAGGAGCTATTGGAACTCTGGAACTGGGTTTTAAGTACATTTTGGAAGGTCTGTTGTAGCTTTGATCATTAAGTGACCAGTTGTTAAGCAAGGACTCCCCATGTAAACTTGCAATTTCAAGAGTTTTAATGCATCTGACTAAAACATAATTCTCATTTGGGCCAGGCGTATTTTTTCATTTATCAATAAAAAGTTTTGCAGTAATAGAAAACAACTAATAACTCTTATTTATGTACTCTTAACAAGAGGGAGCTTTTGAAGACTTAAGAAAGCTTACCTTTAAGATGGAAAGAAAGCAAGTCTGAAGGTTTGTTTGTGTAAAATATTCTATTCAATAGTGATGACTTATATCTTTTGTATATGCATGTTTTCTGTGACATTTGTAGTATTTGCATCCTAAATCTATTCAATATTGAGAGTATATTGAATAGAGAGAAGATGTTTAGAAGTACAGATGGTCATCCAATCTGGGGTTTTAAAGTAAATTAAGTGGGAAAGGATCGTTATTTGGAATAATTGGTTCAATTTACTTATACTTCTAAAATGTGAGAATTGCCTCTTACAATATATGCAAGTTTGATTTGACAGTGGCTGTTGATTGATATGGAGAGAAATAGCCTCAGACACCAAGTGGTAATGTGTTCATAAATTATTCAAAAACATTGAAAGGTTCACTACACTTCTCCTAGTTATTCCAATTAAGAGATAGTTCAAGATCAGCATATTAATTCATGATTAAGGAAAATGTGACTCCAAATACCATTGTTGGAGGATTATATGTAAACCTTAGTTGAATGTAGTTGAAAAGGGGGTCAGGTTACCTATGGACAAGATATAGGACCAAAAGTGAACTAGATCCTGTCTTTCTCTCTCTTTCTCTGTCATCAGAGAAAGATGTGGAAGAACAGGACACTTTTTTCAGAATCTGAGCTAACTACATGCTAAAGACAAGTGAGCCAGGTGGTAAAATAGAAGATAGATATTGGATTGGCAATGGAGAGACCAGGTTCTAATCTATTCTTAGCCCAATCCTCATCTCAACAATTGTTATGGGAAAATAGGAGGAGAAAGTGAGGTGGTATTACCTTGTCTTCCTGTATGAAAAGCAAGACATAGATTTTATAACTAAATAAATGAGCCACTAAATAATTCTAACCCTTAGCCATTGAAGTTGAAGCCAGTCTAGGGGTAAAATCCTGCAGGTTCTGACAGGTTCTGGAGAACCGGTAGCGGAAATTTTGAGCAATTCAAAGAGCCTTGGTACTACAGTGGTTTAAAGCACCCTGTTATTAACACAGCTGCCTGCAATTTACTGCTGGTTCGAATCTCTCCAAGGCTCAAGGTTGACTCAGCCTTCCATCCTTTCTAAGGTAGGTTAAATGAGGACCCAGTTTGTGGGGGCAATAAGCTGACTTTGTATAAATATACAAAAGTATGAAGGCTATTGCTTAACGCACTGTAAGCCGCCCTGAGTCTCCGGAGAAGGGCGGCATATAAATCAAATTAAAAAAAAAACCAAAAAAAAAAACCAGTAGCGGAAATTCTGAGTAGTTCGGAGAACCAGTAAATACCACCTCAGGCTGGCCCCAGAGTTGGGTGGGAATGGAGATTTTGCAATATCCTTCCCCTGCCACGCCCACCAAGCCACACCACGCCCAGCAAGCCACGCCCACAGAACCGGTAGTAAAAAAAATTGGATTACATCACTGAGCCAGTCCAAATCTCTCGACCCAACCTATTTCACAAGGCTATTATTTTTGGGGGAAATTGAAAGGGAGCATGTTATATGGATTGCCTTGAATTTCTGGAGAAAAAGGAGATTCTTATTATTGTCTGCTTTGGCGCATAAAAGTCTTAAATCAGAGTAGCATGCTAATGAATCAATATTTGTTTATTGTTTGGAATTTTTTTGTGGAAGGTCAAAAAATTGTTCCTGACTAGGAATGTTCAAATCTGAGATGTTCAAATAATTCTGAATTTGAGATGCAACATGAAAGTCTAGTCTGGGTAACTTTGGGCCAACAATTCTTTCTCAGCCCAGGCTCAGGCTTGGGCAACAAGTTGGTTGGTCAACTAATGTTGCAACCAGTGAATCAACACTCAATTGATCAGAAAAAAGCAGATCCTGCATTTCTAGGAAAACACTGGGAAGAAAAAAAATGCTTGTGTTAACTTGAGGAGTGCAATGTATGTTCATGTAGTTGTGTAAATCAGACCTACTAATTATTATTGCTGTTAGCATAGCTGACAGTTATATAATAAAAGCAACAGTGGAACTTGATTTTAGTTGTAGTGTGGAAGGAAAAGTGTGCATGTGGGTGCAGAAACCTTCTGCACTTTGCATTACATCTCTACTTCCTCTGCTGATCTTTTGTTTCCTGTTATCAGGAACTTTGGTCATTCAGTATGAATGAATGAACAAGAGGCCACTCGTGCAAAGTTTTAATCTGTGTGTGCTTGGCTTGCAGTGCATCCACATCCGCTGTCTCTTCCTGAGGGCTGCTGAGTCCATTGACAATAGGAGGCAAACTGCAGAGCAGACAAAATGCACATGGAGAATGACCTGGGGGCCAACCAGGCACAGAAAAGAGACATTGACAGGCAGGCTCAGAGAGGGTTAGACTTTTGTCCTAGGCTGCATTCTCTGAGCCCAGGGATCTGCCATCCAGGAAGAAGAGGGTGAACTCACACAGGCTGTTTTGCTAAGGAGCCAAGTCAGTCACCTCAGTTCCAAATCAGATACCATTTGGGAAAGGTAAGAGTGTGTTGAGTTACATATACAGGACAGACCAGTTGGGCTTCCTTCTCTAGGTTTTCAGTCAAATGAACTAGTCTAGAACAGCTTCTGTATTTTTAGGCAGCTGGGTTCTTGAGTTAGTCATAAAAATAATTTATGCATCATTCAAAAACTCTTATTTTGTCCACAATCATTTCCCATCTTGCTTTTACTAGCTGTTTTCATTCTGTATGAGAACGTACTAGAGGCTAATATCCATGGCTTAACAAATGTCTATGGGTGGGCATGGAGAATAAACACAGAAAGAGGGGCTCCAATTTCAAAGGTTCAGCACTTGAGATTTAGTTCCTGATTAGTTATCTTGTGTCATTCTTGGGTTTATGCTGTTCGAGCCTAAAACATCCTCCTGATCTCCCTTCTTCACCCCTCCCTTTCCTCCAAATTGAATTTTCTCTACCAACAAACTTTCCTCAAACTCTTCAATTCTTTCTTTAGCAGCATTTTCACAATTGTACAATTCCCATCTCTATCTCCATAATTTGCAGTCAGGCCTCCCTGTTACTTTCCAAATGCTGATGGAAGTTATGATCTGGGGTTGTGGTCCATCTGGCTGGATCCAAATTAGAGCAGTTCTGCAGGCTACTGCCCTCTCTCCAACCACGACTTCTTTTTAAGACTGATTATAAGACCAAGGAGTAACAGTGTCAGCTCAAAGCTATAATCAGATGCAGAAATGCTGCTCTTAGTAGAATTTAGACTGGAGTTAGATGATGCCGTATGGGGCACATATCTCCAGGCAGGTCATTCTAAGGGCAGGGGTCAAGTGGAAGCCAAGTTTTGAGCCAAGGAGAAATGACATCAAGAAGTGGGGGGAGAGATAGAAGGGCAGGCAGGCACTTAAAGAGGACACTGGCAAACTCCTAGAGTATCAAATAAGCACTGAGGCAGTGAAGAATGAGAACCCAGGAAGAAGGCTCAGGCCTTCATAAGAAAGGTCAAAGAAGATACTTCCTGTGCTGGAGGAAAATTTGGTCAAGTGGGCGCTTTGCATAATCTATGTCTTCTGCAAATAACATGGGTGCCCCTTTTAATTTTTTTTTTGTAATTTGGGAGGAGGAAAAACAACTTTATATATATGCTAACCTTGCAGATAGTCCTCAGGTCGGGACCTTAGTGGAGCCTCCCCAATATGGTTGAATGTTGTAATCGACATTAAGTGAAGCACCCACTTGATTGCCTCACTTATGACCCAAATCATCACTGCTCTTCCTAATACAGTCGCTAAATGACCAACAGGTTGTTAAGCAAAATCACAGAGTGGGTCAGTGGCCCTGGGGGAAGGGCCTGAGAGGCTAGCCCAAGCCCTGCCCCAGGCTTCCCAAGGCGCACCCCATGCTCCGCTTTCAACACTTTGGTCCCTTCAGGCCTTGAGCCTGCTTCCTACCCCAGCAGGCCTATACACCCCCTCCTCACTCTGCGGCCATAGTGCACTTACCTTTGAACATCTCCCGAACTTCCGGAGTTAGGGAAGGATGGTAGGCTGCTCCATTCCTCAGCCGCATAAGATGATCCCAGAAGCAGTGGCTATTTTCTGCACAGCAGCATTGAACTGTGAGCACTTTGAAAATGGCTGCTGCTCCAGGATTGTGCCAGGCAGCCCAAGAATGGAGCAACCTGCCTTCTTTCCCTAATTCAAACTCTGGAGATCCTCAAAAGGTAAGTGAGGAGAAGGGTCAGGAGCCCAGTGGGGTGAGAAGCCCACTTTAGTGGCTTGGTGGGAGAGATAGGCAGGGGATTCTGCTGCAGCGTTCCTGAAATTGTCATAAAGTGAACAATCATGGAGGTACTTTAGTAGCTGTAACTTTGGAATTTTCATCATAATTTTGAATGGTTGCTAAGTAACCAATCATAAATCAAGGACTACCTGTATTCAATAATATACTAAATTTGGTTTTTTTTTATCTTGACACAAAGGTTGTAGCCATTGTTGAGATTAGCAAGCATAATAATATCAAGGCATAAAGGAAATTTATGCATAGGGTGGAAAACTAATACTTATTGGAATGTCACTTAATATGCAAATTATCCAAAGCAAATATTAAGTTAAAATAGTTGGGAAGTGTCTGGCTTCCTATATGTGTGTATTTTAGGAGTAGCTCTATACATACTGTATCAGATGCAAAAAGGCATTAATATATTCAGGTCCCTTGAGTAAATGTATTTGAAGTTAGAAAAAATGCAAAGGAACATCTCAAAGGAGAGCTTGATGAATAAGAACAAAGTAAAACAATTGTTTTGGAACTAGGAGCATCAGCAGATATCAGGGCTTCGACGATCTTTTCTGGCCTTGGAGCTAAACAGGGTTGGGACTAGTGAAACTATAGCATGCGTGCCACAGGTGGCACATGGAGCCATATCTGCGGGCACGTGAGCCGTTGCCCTACGCATGCACGTGCTGGTCAGCTGATTTTTGGCTGGTCCTACCCACGCCTCCCCTCCCAGGAGTCTCCACGCGGCCCATTTTGGATGCCAGGTAATACAGGGCTCATGCAGAGGCTCTGGGAGGGCATTTTTGGCCTCCAGAGGGCCTCCGGGGGAGGTGGGGGAGGCTGTTTTTGCCTTCCCCAGGCTCCAGGAAAGCTTCTGGAGTATGGGGAAGGCGAAAAACGGGCCAACCGGGCCCACCGGAAGTCGGGAAACGGACTGTTTCTGGCCTCCAGAGGGCCTCGAGGGAGGCAGGGGAGGCTGTTTACACCCTCCCCAGGCTTCGAGAAAGCCTCTGGAGCCTGGGGAGGGCAAAAAATGGGCCTACCGGGTCTACCGGAAGTCTGGAAATGGGCTGTTTCGGAAACCTCCGGAGGTTTCAGGGTGGCCTGCTAGGCCTAAAACGGAGAGCGGGGTGTGTGTGGGGGGGGCATGGAATTATGGGTGTGGGCATGCGCATGCACAAACCCCGCGTTCCCCCCGCTTTTGGCACACGATGGCAAAAAGATTAGCCATCACTGCTAGATTGCAAAATATTATATCTCTATCCATCATCTCTCAGCCTTTTTAGAATTTCATCATTTATTGATTTTTTTGGTGATTCTTTTATGTTTCTTTCTTGGAATCTTATATGTCTTTCTAATCTTTTTGCACAGACTAATTGTTCCCTCTGCCTTACCCTTTATCTCCTTCTGCTGCCTCTTTTGAATATCCATCCATAACCCATTCATTATTTTTGAAAGATCTTCTTTTATTCTATTATAAACTCTTAAGGGATTATCTATTTGATTTTTTAGTATTTATTATTACTGTCTTTTCAGTGTTTTTATCTGCTTTTAACTTATTCTTATCTTTTTGTAATTTATTTTGCTTTGTCCCCTCCACCAGTCCTTCTAATTTCTCAGCTGCCTTCTCTGTGTTATATTAATCTTTTCCCACCATATGTTGAGACCCTTTTACTTTCACATCTTTATCTTTAAATATTCACATCAATTTCTTATAATTCTTTATCGCTATTTCTAACATTTCTTCATAAAACTTTATTGTCTCCTGTTGGGTCATTTTGTAACAAGTTGATATACGTCTAATATCCCAGTATCCCAATATTTAAAAACTCCAGAAAAAAACAAATGTTAATAAAATTTGGTCAATCTCAAAGTTATTCCTCCAGGTCCTCTAAGTTTCTAGTCTTTAGATGCTATAAATTTGTGCTTTTCAGTCTTTATAATTTCCAATTTACACCTTCCCAATTGTCCAGATTTTAAAGTCTTATTTATCTTTTCTTCTTCCTTCCCTTCTGTCACTTTTCTTCTTTTGCTTCGTAAGATGATCTGTCACGTAATGTTGATAACCCAAATCCAATTTAGCCCACCGGGTTACTTCAAATCTTTCAAATCCGCTTTGCAGTGTACAGTTCCAATAAAGTTTTAGTGTTTAATTTAATTTACCTTATGAATCTTCAAAAAGCTCCATAAATACTTCCCAGCATCTTTTATCTTTTACTAAGATAAAAATCAAGATCAAATAGCTTTCCGGGTGTGGTTTACTTTCTCTCATCACTTTCCTTTAAATTCTGCATGTTGCAGTAATCTTCTTCCTCCAGTAGACTGTTCCCCTGCTCCCAATTCCAGCGTTCAACAGAGTGTAAAAGTCAAAAACAGCTCCAGCACAAGATCTTAGTGTCCCGGTTGTCCCAGATTGTAACTGACCAAAAATGGCTGTTGTCCTTACTGCCGTTCAGTTGAATTAATTGAATTCAGGCTTGACAAAGAGCTTTCTTTGGATCAATGAGGAAATAGCGATTTTCTTGTGATTGACGAAGCGCCTCTCCCTTCTTCACCACCTGTCCAAGGTCGCTTAACCCTGTAGAGACCTCCCAGCAAGCAGTTGCCGGCTGCATTTCTCGGAGCCCGGCGGAGCTCTGCTATTTTCCAGCTGTTCTTGCTGTGACGTAAACCGGAAGTCGAGGAGCGGAATTTGATGCTTGGTTCTGATGGCATGTTTTTGAGAATAGGGCTTTAAATATAATGAGAATGGATGAGGACCACAGAATGGAGAAAAAGAGAAACACTGATTGGGCAGAGGATGGAGATCAGCTAGTCTGGCAATGAATGCAGTCCTAGGGGAAATAGAGTGTAAAAAGGGATGATGGGGATGCATGTCCCCAGATCTTTCTCTATACTGGTGGTTCCAGAAGATTCCAAGGAGACTGTGCAATTGTGAACAGGGTGCTCAGTATTAGAGGTTGGGCTTTCAGGCTGACATAATCTGGGCTTTGTATTTTACTGAAGAATGTTCATGACTTCCATGGATCTTGCCAAGGAGTCTTACACTTGGAAGGGGCTTTGCTTAACCACATTGTATCGAGTGCCTAAATTATGATTGTACACTGCTATGCTACTGATAGGTTTTCAGGTACAATTCAAAGTGCTGGTTTAATCTATAAAATCCTTTATGTTTGGCTCGCAGGTATCTCCAGGATGACCATAGGGAACTGGGCCACTGTAAATGTTTGCCTTGAATGGGCATGTTCAAAGTCCCTATATGCATAAAGTGCAATTGGAGTCCCTGTTTTCTCTGTAGATTGCTTTTTTCCCAGTTTTCCCTGTTCATTCTTTGAGATCTGGATAAGAGGCCTCTTTGAGCCCCAACCATGACAGTGTCATTTGCAGGGATTTAGGGCTGGCCCTCCTCAGCCGCTGACTGCCTTGTTTGGCACAGTACCAACCAGTCCTGAATTTGTTAGTCTTTCATAGCGCTCTTAAGACCAGTATCTTTTAGCAAAATTGTAACAAAATTTGAGGGCTAAGGAGAGGAAAAGTCATCTTAGTCTATCCTAGATAGTGATTGTGTTACAGTAGTTCCTTGGTGCTTGAGTGTATTTATTCCATCATGAACTTATTTATTTGGTAAATTATATAGCTACCCAACTCACAAATGTAACTCTAGGCAGCATACTACAATAGACAGTTAAAACAAGTACAAACAACTATTAAAAACAATTAAACTTAACTAGAATTAAGACTGTAGGAGAATAGGCAACATCCTAAACACAGTATAACTATATTGCAGGCTCCCTGTTCCCATGAGTTTCCCCAAGGCTGCTGGGAACATTTAAAAGCTTTCGAGAAGGTTGGTAGGATTGTTGCCTCACCATGGAAGGAATGTTATACAAGGCAGGAGCCATGTCAAAAAAGGCTCATCTCCTGGGTCCTATCAGGTGGAACTCTCTGACAGATAGGGCCTTATACTGTTATCTTTTGTTTTAATCTTACTGTTCGGAGATCTGTAGGTTGTTCAAAGTTGGCCATAATTGAGCAGCATAGAAACCTAATAAACTTTTAGAGAAGTCTCCTTCAATGAATCATAAAAAGAATGTACATTTATTTTATTTATACATTTTAATAGAAGTCATAAATATTAGAGGCTCAAATCACCCTACTTTGGATACATTATGTGAAGACGAAGCTTTTGGAAAAGACTCTAATGCTAGAAGAAAAGAGAAGAAGGAGACATCTATCAGTAGGGTGGATAGATTCATTTACAGCGGTGATGGGACCTGAAAGACCATGTTAAAGACAGATTGCCAAGAGTCAACAATGTTAATGATATACAATCAATCCATTATCACAGAATATATATATATATATATTTACAGTTTGTTCCTAAGCTGTATATCTCAACAGCAAATATAACTTTATCTGCAAATGGGTATGCCTAGGCAGGGCTGTCAAACTCTTGGCCCATGGGCCAGATGCATCACACACTGGCCACACCCCCTTTAGCAAAGGGGAAAAAAGTCCCAATACATCATGTGATGCCGATGTGACGCCATGAGTTTGACACCCCTGGCCTAGGGTATTGACATGGCTTTAATAATCAGGATGAAGACTCTTTTTCTGGGCAGTAGACTGAATCAGATGATATCCAATCCCCCTTTCAGTCCTGACTATGAATCCTTTGTTTTTAGCTGTTAATGATGTCATTCCTGCATTTGAATATCACTATGGGCTTAACCAATGAAGCCATGATGAGTTTTTAGTAGCTGCATCTTCTTTTGGCAAAGAGAGACTGTATTAATCTATAAGGGCTGCTGGAGTCTGGATTCTCCTGGCCCTCTTGGTATGGCTGTCAGTCCACAGTGGTCCCTCGCTCAGGCACCTCTAATGGCCTGGGTCACATAGTGGAGTGGTGGTTTGTCTCCTCTCAGCAAGCAGGTCACATGGTGGAGTGATGGTTAGTCTTTTCCCAGCAGGTGAGTCACAAGATGAATGGTATTCAGGTGACTGGTCAGCCGTTCTTCCTTTTTCTCTCTCTCTTGAACTGCCTGCTGAAATGTCCTTCCATTGCCTTTGCTCCTTCATGGATTCCTCTGCTTGCCTCCTTTCTCTTAAACTTCTCTCCCTCAGCCTTGACTATCTTATCCCCTTTGCTCCTTTAGGCTTGCCCCAAGAAACCTCTTCTATTCTATTTCCTTCTCTCCCTCAGGCTTGCCCCACAGAAGCCTCGGCTATCCTATCCCCTATTTCCCTCAGGCTTGCCCCATAGAAGCCTCTCCTATCCCATCCCCTTCTCTCCCTTAGGCTGGGGCACCACAGAAACATCTCCTATCCTATCCCCTTATTTCCCTCAGGCTTGGCTCACAGAAGCCTCTGCTATCTTATTTCCTTCTCTTCCTTAGACATGCCCAACAGAAGTCCCTCCTATCTTCCCCATTGCCTTCACTCCCTCTCCCTTTCCCCAGGCCTCTTTTTCCATTTCCCCCCTCAATCAACCTCCTCTTCCTCCTCTCGCACACCTTCTGTCTCCTCCTTTCCCGCTAAAACCTCCTCCTTATTCCCTTTTCCCCCCCACTACCAAAGTTTATCTACTATTGGTTTTATTAACTAGACTCATAAGAACTAGGACCATTAAAAACATTATAATATCAGTATCTTATTTTAAAATTATTTATTAGATTTTTATCTTGCCTTTATTAATTTAAAAATAACTCAAGGCAGCTAACATACGTAACACCCTTTCCTCTTCTTGTTCCCTCTACAACAACAATCCTGTGAGGTGAATTGGATTACTACTTCAAAGTCACCCAGGTGACTTTCAAGTCTAAGGCAGAACTTGTATCAGAATGCTTATAGTTTTCAAACGATTTCACAAAAATACCTATGAACACTTTTACTAATCTACCTGCACACATGGATATTATTTATATCTGATCTGTTTTTATATGAATTAAGTTCAGCATTATTAACATGTATTAGAGTGTCAGAAGACAACCTTCCTTTTCTCTTACCTGTGTCATTTATGAAGTGGCTATACCAAAAGCTGATTTTGAGAAGCCACCTTCCCTTCATCTTTAATAGTTCTGTTATTTGCTATAGAAATATTGGCTGGCTGGATGGTACAGCTTGAGGATAAAAAGTGAAAGAAAGGAAAGTCCTATTTTCTGATCTTGATTCTGCAAATCTAAGGCTTCTCTTCCTTCTCCATAATTTAGCTTGGTACTGAATGTATAACAATTTAGTGACTAGGGTGGGAGGATTACAGATAATCCTTGTTACTGACTGCCTTGTTTAGCAACCGTTTACGGTTACAACGGTGATAAAAAGTAACTTTACAACCAACCAGGCCTTGTATTTATAAACTTTACAGTTCTGTAAAGCAAAGAAAAGCATAAGCAGAATTGCAGTGTCACTTAGTGACTGCTTGATTTAAGAACCAAGTTGCCAATCCCAATTGTAGTTACTAAATGAGGACTACCTATGCTGAAATAATGCTAGAACTTTCTTTGGTACATAGAAGCTTTGACACACATCAGCTTCTTGGCCATCTTTTTTTCTGAACTGGTCTTGTGTAGAGTGTTATCATTGATCTGGAATGAAACAGAATATTTCACAGTTTGGAGCTCAGTGGTGCCTTGGAAGGGCAGTTGGAAATTGCATGAAAATGAGGGTTTTTTTTATAAACTCCTTAAGAAAATGGTTGATTTACTGCTTTAGATTTTGAAAACCCTTTGTCTTCCTTTAACTTGATCCTGATGTGCAGGTAATAAACTAGGATTAGAGAAAATAGCTGTGAGTAAAGAATGGCAGGCTGGTTGGGGAAAGAGCCAACCCCTCATTGCCCTTTTCTCCTAAAACCTCCTTGTTTACAAGCCTTCAGCAACAAAGGAACTACTACTCAGTTTGGCCTGGAGGCAGATGGATTTTTGTTTCCAAAGATCTCATAATAAAACTGATGGTATGGTTACTGGGGCTCTATTAGTTTAGCTGCTGTGTGAAAAATGATACGAATGATACACTTTAAAATTTCAAAGATTTTTAAAATTTCAAAGATTTTCAAAGAGAAAGCTCTTTGCTTTCTGCCTGTATTTACTGTTGAATCCCAATTTAATTTTCAGTATTATAAATGTCTCTCCATTCATCTCTAACCTGTCCCTCTCCATTAATTAGGCGTACTCATTTTTATGTATCTGATTAAAAAACAAAATTTGCAAACCTCAATGCCATTGGTTAAGTTGTCAGGTGTCAAGAATGATCTTGACACTTGTGACACGTCTATTTTCATCTAAAAAGTTTTGTTGTGGTTTTCAAAATAATTTTCAATTGAGTAAGTTCACATAGCACACTGAACTAAACTCAAACAAACCACATAAATGCAGAGTGTGCTAAGCAAGCCTTTTAACTGATCAGGGAAACAGTTCAGAAATAAGACAAGGCATATTATAGATAGAAGTGGAAGGCGGGGAATTCCTTTCCCCATGGCCTTTATTTTACAGAGCAGCAAAAAAATAGTTCCTAAATGTTAACTATTGTACACACAGACGCTATCTTGGATTTCAGTATCATGCTCTTTTTATTCAAATACCAACTTATTATTCTGCTTAGGTTGATGAGCATGCCAGCGAAGCTATCACTGGGTGTGAGAAGGAAGTCACTTTTAACCCACTCACTCGGTTACACCCTTTCCCTAAAATCTCAGTCTACATTTAATGGAGTTGCTTTTGGCGTCCCTTAGGCTGAAGCAAACCAGCTGATGTGGCATAACGAGCAACTGCCTCAGGGGCAGCATGCTTGCAGACAGAATTGTCTGTTGTGATAAAATATAGCTTATTGTAATTACCCTGAATCCCCAAACCTGCTATTTTCTCCATTTTTAATTGGGCTTAAGGAATGATAAACAGCAGGCTTTTACGATTTCCTCTATTGCAACTACTTTGTTGACTGGGTAAACGTTCCAGGTGGCTGGCTCACATTTCACATTTTCTGTCAGTTTTCATCAGTGATAGTTAAATATGTATAATATTTATCTGTGCTTTTTCCAGACTTACAATTTGTATAAGTCTGACAACTTGTTAAAATTGTCAGGTGAACATTGGCTTCTTCTCATTTATATTCCACAGTACGAATAACCATAGGTAATGTGTTCTAAATTAAAAGTGAATTTTTGCCACATTGTTTGATACTAGAGTGGATTCCGTTGGTTAATTTCACTTGCTATTATATAAATATAGGGTTATTTATCACAGTGTCATGGAACCTGTGATCGAGATATTGCTGAATTATAGCTTCTAGCAACACCAACACAGCAAGGATGAGAGGAGCCCAACAGTATGAGGAAAGCCACAGGTCCCTCTTTGACCTATATGATTTTTTTACCTCCTGAGGCAGTATTTGCTTTGTTCTTGCAAAATCTCATTGGAAGCAGAAAAAATTGCAACCTGGTAACAACATATCGGGGTTCCACAGGGCTCGGTACTCTCTCCGCTCCTGTTCAACATTTATATGAAGCCACTGGGTGAGATTATCCATTACCACGGACTGAGGTATCACCAATATGCTGATGATATTCAGCTTTATGCCTCTGCCCGTGGTGAGTTAAGTGATGCCGTGTCCTCTCTCTTGCAGTGCCTAGAGGCTGTTGGGGCTGGATGGGTAGCAACAGGTTGAAACTAAACCCTTGCAAGACCGAGTGGTTCTGGGTTTGGGGTTCGTTGGCTCACGAAAAATTGCCACCTTTGGTCTTGGATGGGGTGGCACTTCCCCAAACAGACCCTGTGTGTAATCTAGGGGTTTTCCTAGACTCACAACTCCTACTCAAAGAGCAGGTGGCGGTTGTGGCCAGGAGGGCCTTTGCACAACTGCGGGTTTGCACCAGTTACGCCCTTTCCTGGACCAACAGTCCCTACTCACAGTCACTTATGACCTAGTCACTTCCCATCTTGACTATTGTAACACGCTCTACATGGAGCTGCCCTTGAAGAGCAGCTCCAGTTGGTGCAAAATGCAGCGGTCCGCATGGTTTTGTGCAGACCCCGGTATTCACATGTATCACCTCTCCGGCGGGAGCTGCATTGGTTGCCGATTTGCTTCCAAGTGCAATTCAAGTTGGTTGTCACCTTTAAAGCCCTTCGTGACTTGGGACCAGGTTATCTAAGGGACCGTCTCTTGCCGGTTACATCTATCAGACCCATCAGAGTGGGGAGGCAGGGAATGTTGCAGGTCCCATCCCTGAGGGAGATACACCTGGTTGGACCCAGAAGAAGGGCCTCTCTGTGGTGGCTCCCTCTCTCTGGAACATCATTCCCTCAGAGATTAGAATGGGCCCCACTCTAATAGTCTTCTGGAAGTTGCTGAAAACCTGGTTCTGCAGGACTGGGGAACCCAGAGCGGGATTGAACCCATTAAATGGCTCGTGTGACCTGCTGTCGCCGGGGCAGGGGGTGGGAAGTGTGGGGTGATTTTGTTACATTGTACTATATTAATTTATTTGATTCTCTTTGTTAGTTTTTATTGTTTTAAATGTGGTTTTATATTCTGTATGCCACCTTGAGTCGCCATGGGTGAATAGGCGGCAAGATAAATTCAATAAATAAATAAATAAACATATTGCAAGGGGCATCTACATTATTTTGCAATAAAATGCATCTGAAGATGATGATCATTTTCTTTTTTTAATTAAATTTAATTAAAATACAAAACAACAACAAAGATAGAAAGTAAGAGATAGAGAAACAAGAAACTGGGGTAAAACAATCACACACACTAACAATTGTGCCTTCTGTCCTTCTTTCTATTAAGTAATTGTCATCTTAAACTTTTTCTCAATTTCATCTCCTTTTTAATCCTCAAATCCCATAATCATCAATGCATTTTCTCGCTTCTCTCAGCAAAAAGTCCATATAAGGTTCTATAATCTTTTTCAAAAAGTGTTTTTGTTTTTCTCTGACCAAAGTAGTCAGATTCATCATTTCTGCAAGTCTAATTAATTTTATGACCCAATGTTCCAATATAGGCATTTCATTGCTTTTCCAATAAATTTGTGTACAATAATCTTTCCCCATTTACTGTATACAATATTGTTTCCCCATATTTTGTTTGTCCTTAAAATCTATTGAAATAATAGTGGTGCCAGTATGTTATTACTTTTTAATATCTTTTGTATCTTTGCATGAATTTGGCCCCAGGTAATGAACTTTTTTCATGCACAGCTCAGTGTTATAATTGCTATATCACTATGTTTCTACTATTTTTTTGGGAAAAAGTTTCAAGGAATCAAAGTGCTGCATCCTTTTGGCAGAGATAATGGATGGCAAAAATAGGGTTTTTTATAGGGCAAAAAGAGGTTGAGCAATTGGGAAGAAAAAAGAGTTACAGCTCCAAGGAAACAGGAAGCTGAGATGCTGAAATTGAAGCGAATTCTGCTTTTCGGTGGGAGAGCCCCACTGAAAAGCAGAGAACTGAGCAAAAGGAGAACAGGCACATAAAAATGTTGCTGGGGGCGGGAGTTTAAGTGGAAGAGAGGGTCAGCAAGGAAGCATGAGAAGTGGGGGATGGGGTAGTGCAAAGAAAACAAAGCAAGGAAGTGATAGCAATGAGGTTGCCTTTTAGTCAGTGATTTGAAAGGACTAGCTTAATCTTTTTGAGCGCCTTAGTATGATTATGTAAATAGACACAGAATAAATTATTAAAGAATGGTATATATGTGTACCCTTGCCCTGTCCTTGGGGAAGTGTGAGTGCCCATGAGTACGAAGGCACCATCTGCAGCTTTGTTGCTGGGGCAGCTCATGGTTTTGTTCAGGTTATTACCAGCAAAACAGCTGTTTATGTTTGGGTGAGAAGCTTCCCCTGGGGTGGAGAGTGTTATAGAAAAGCTCTCTCTCTCTCTCTCTCTCTCTCTCTCTCTCTCTCTCTCTCTCTCTCTCTCTCTCTCTCTCTCTCTCTCTCTCTCTCTCTCTCTGTGCATTGGAGGGAGATGGTGCGCCTTTGTCTGAACAAGGTATATAAAACAGTGTATCCGTCTGGCAATTTTGTCCCAATTTTCATTTCTCATAATAAGCATTTCCACTTTCCGTTTAGGTAGAATATGATGGGGAAAACCACTCACAGACAGTGTCTGGTAACAACCCCTCACTCCTATATTTATTTTGTTCCTTGGAGGTGGGCAAATTTGCCAGAAGTATATGCGCATGTAATTATAATAATGTGTTAATTAAAATGATGCTTTTCCTTTGACTTGAAAGGCTTGTTCAATTTCTGCTCCATAATCTTCAATGTTGAATATGCACCATTTCCAGCCTTTTTTTGTTCCCAGTTCTTGCTTCCTGTCTCCATTCTTCCTTTCTTTCTCCTTTTCACTGATCAATTATTTTTGCACTCTTTTGGCCTTAGGCAAAGCTCTAAAATAACTCTTTTCTTTGTCAAAAAGAAAAGGTATACATTTGCATGATATTTTTGCTCTCTGAATTTGTACACCTCTTAGTTTAACCTTTCTCTTCTTACTATTTACATGCCGATCTCTGAACTCTTGCTCCCTTCCTCAGTGATGTTGTACTTTGACATGTTGTAGTTGACACAGAATTTAAACTATCAGGGCTAAATAAAGTTAAACTATAAAGCAATCACTACTGCTGTTTCAATGCTTTAAGAACATGACTTAGTTTTATTGAAATAATTAAAGTGAAATGTAAAGTAAATCATACTGGATCCAATAATGTCAGTGCCCAATATTGACTGGTATTATTATTGTTTGATCAGAACAATTATTCCTGTAATAAATTAGAGCTATTATATTTATATAGTATACACATTATACCTCAAACACAGGGGGTATATGTGTAAATATCTCCATACCAAATATAAACCTGTAAACTAATAAGCTATGAAGGAAGTTAGACTGAAACCCATTTCCTGATATACTAAATTTCTGTATTGTGCTTCTGTTTGTAATGGAGGAGCATTCTATCATATGAACCTCTTTCAGCGATATGAAATGGTACAGTCCAACTATTTTGCTCCATCAGTGAGGAGTAGCTGATGTTACATTGGAAACGGTTGTGGCATATCCCAGTGCTCTTTTAAAAATTAAAATATAACTGCCGTGGGTAATATATAAAAACACTGCTTAAATGAGAATAAGAGAGCCACTTTGGTATAATGGTTAAAGGTGCCAGGCTAGAAAGCAAGAGACCAGAATTTTATTCTCACCTTAGACATCTGGGGGACTTTAGGCCAATCACTCTCATTCAGCCCTATGAGAAGTCAATGACAAAGCAAAACATTGTCAAGAGAACTTCATTGATTGTCTAGGAAATCCCCAGGAATCAAAAATGTCTTTAAAGAGCAGGTGTGCAGCTGTACGGGCACATGTACATGAACATGCGTGAACACAGACCAACAAACAGACAAAAGTGTGGATAGTGGAAGAAGAATTTTAATTACTAGTATCCCCTACCACAATTCTTCCTTGAAATTGGTAATACTTCTATAGTGACAGAAACATAGTCAGCTACTTCAAGTGCTATTTTATACTAAATATTGATAACTATTATTATTTTTATTTATTTATTTTATTAGTCATATTTCTATGACATATTTCTGGGCGGCCTACATCAAAGACAGTATACTAAATAGCATATTGCCCCCTAACAATCTGGATCTTCATTTTATCCACCTCGGAAGGATGGAAGGCTGAGTCAACCTTGAGCCGGTGAGATTTGATCCACTGATCTGCTGAACTAGCAGTCAGCTGAAGTAGCTGCAGTGCTGCACCCTAACCACTGCGCCACCTTGGTTCTGTTGATAACGTGTTGATATTACTTGTTATTTTGATATTATGTTATGAAACAAGGATGTTCTATTTTACCAGACCTTGTAAGTAGGCTTTTTAGTGAAGATACGTCTTTTCTGTTACTGCTTTTTTTAAAATCTAAATATTTCAAATTTTTTTTCTTCATGGTATTTAGAATTTCCCCATTTTTTAATCCATTCTTTAGAGGGGATTACCTTGTTTTGCATATATTCAACCTATTCTATTTCAAATAATTTTCTATAAATCCACATTTCTTTTGATTGTCATTGTCCATTGTTCATGCTTCTATTCCATAGAAGTAAGGCAGAATATAGTCCTTAGAGAAACACTTTTTTCAACTGCAGTGCCACTTATGACACTCTTGGGCATGCATTTTGTCAATGGGATTCCAATTTTAAATCCCAATAGCAAACAAATTTACTTTTCAAAAAGTTGTTCTCAGTTTTAGATACATCTCCTTATGTCTATTTTCTGTTCCTATCGATCACTCAAAATACAACTCAGGATAGTTGCTTGTTCCCTTGTGGATTTAGTTGCAGATGGAAACAGAAAGGGTAGACCAGAAGTTAACCCAGTGACCTCTGGATGCCTTGATTTCTTAAGTCCTATCATCTTCACCCAGTACAGTTCATGGTCTTCAATCAATAATGAGGTCATCTGGTTGATGGAAGACTTTTCTTGCATTCTCTTTTCCCAAGCTATGTGGCCTTGATTCAGTGTGGAGCCTCCAGCTGATTAAAAAAAATTCAGATCCAGTTTGGCCTTCATATTCAAAATTTGAAGATTTGTTAGAAAATATTGGTAATAATATCCTATTCTGGTTGGGTGTATAATGGTTTCATAATACTTAAAACCTAAAAGTTCACCCATGAACTCATTCAGGTAAATGGTTCAGGTGCTATGTTAGCAACAAAAGCAGAACTACATCAAGGAAGAACAAAAAACTGTTTTAGAATGACTTATGTTTAGCATTGTTAGTAGGATGGGTTTGACAAAGCAACAACTGAAAGAGCTGAGTTTAAGATAAGCAGGCATAGCACAAGTAAATAGATACTTGGGTATTCTCTGCATGAAGTTATAATCAGATAACGAGAAAAAATGGGCTGTATCTATGGCACCTACTCCTGCCATCATTCCCTCAACAATGCATAGCTTTTCTTTCTGTGGTCCCATATTAAAGGAACATCTATAAAGTGAAAACTGCTTTATGTCTATTGTTTTCATTCAATCGTGAGTTTTCAATGAACTAGTAAGTCTGACATTGGTTGTCATCGTGATCCAAAGCCTGTTGATTTAACTATTTATTCTCTACTAATTTTACTCAGTTTTTCCCCCATAAGGAGCACCTAGTTGTCTTTGGCCTATCTCAAAATTACAATGTTGTTAGCTGGACTGGAAAGTTTAAAAAAACTGGAAGAAAAAGGTGGATCACTTATATAACATTGCTAAGGAAGCTACATGGATGGGCACTTTACTTAACTTTATAGGCTTAAGGCACCTTTATCTTTTATCTTCATTTATACCATTATTAGGACATGAATGGACTTACGAAGAGAAGAAGGATTGAAGAGATAGAGGGAGGGGTTGAAAAAAGGAAGGGCAAGGGGATCATGAAGTAATAAAAGGTGAGGAGGCAGCTCATGAAAAGGAGTAGTTATGCATGATATTCTGGGGAAAATGTGGATGAATGGAAGCAAGTTTATAACAAGTCTATATTCATACATAATTATTTTTAATTGACAATGAGTTAAATTGTATTCTTGTTTGCACATAGAACTAAGACATACATGCCCATTTTTGCATATCATGCAAACAAAACATAAACTCATGTACTGACATTTGAATCAGTATTGTATGTGTGTCGTGAGACCAATTGAGGTGTTAAATTTGGTATGCTAATTTGAATATGATTGTATATAAAACATTAGTATTCTTTTGGTTAAACTGAATGTTGCAAAGGTGAAATAGAAATCTGTATTCTGATCTGGAGGACATTAGGTTGGAAAAACTGACTTAACCTATGTGTGTATATTTTATTCTATTTATAAATGCATTTATTTGATCTGGGGGTAAAGATTCCTGTGTTGGCCTTAACGATACTGTGTTTTGGTATATGGCTAAAGTCATAGTAGATGTTAATATTACTATATAATTGCAAATATATACACTATGCATATGCATATCAATCTCCAAAGGAAAGAGGAGAGGAGAGATATTTTTTGTAAATAGAGATAATCCTGTTTACAAAGAGATCTAGGGTGGTTGCTTCTGGAATGATACTGAAAGATTAATTTCATGAATACGAGGCAACCTTATTAGTCTTCTCTTCTAAATGGTGGGAGGGATTTGTTACAGAAAGATAAGAATTGTGTGCCAGTAGAGTGTAATAGTTGGGAACCATTGGGAGTATCTAGGCATTGTGTCCTAGGATAAAGTAGCTTGTGTTTTCTCTTCATTAACTCTGGTTCATCTCCTACTGAAGCTGCTGGGAGGGAGGGAGGGTGGCTGGAAGGGCTGAGTGATGAATCTGAATTTTCCACCTGATCTTTTTGCTCTTTTGCTGTTCTGCTCAGAATATTCATGCTTGACTCAAGCTAGCTGACTGCCTCAGGGAGGTTGAAAGGGGGTTGTGTTGGAAGTGGGGTTGGGAGTGGGGTTGACTGTCAATTGCTCATTTGGTGCATTGCACCTGCTCACTGAAAGGGAGCTATGCTAAAATTGTCAGTTGAGGGGCCTGCTTTTCCTCTTGAAGTGGGTTATTTCTTTATCATACTCTTTATGCTGCCTCTTCCCCAGTCATAATCTGGCAACCTGCTAGTTCTCATAAAACACTTTCCCAAATCTCTGCTGATGGTATCTGCTTTGTCTTTGCTTCTTTGCTTCTTATTTATTTATTATTATTTATTGGTTCGATTTATATGCCGCCCTTCTTCGGAGACTCAGGGCGGCTTACAATGAGTTAAGCAATAGCTTTCATACTTTTGTATATACCTGCTTAGTAGGGCTTACACACCCCCCCCGCAGCGGTGTTCTTTTTTATACAAAGTCAGCTTATTGCCCCACAATCCGGGTCCTCATTTTACCTACCTCGAAAGGATGGAAGGCTGAGTCAACCTTGAGCCTGGTGAGATTTGAACTTGCAGTAATTGCAGGCAGCTGGTGCTACTTAATAGCACTTTAGTCTGCTGCGCCACCAAGGCTATTCTTCTTCTTCTTCTTCTTCTTTTGGATGGTGATTTCTAGCCTTGAAAGTAGAAACATATAGTATCTGTATCTTGTTGGTGTCTGTATCACATATATTCTGTTTGTTCTGTCAGTGTGTAATTTTTTTTAATAGATAAAGTAAACTAATTACTTTTGTTTTTCTATGCCATTTCTCTTTATGTGGAAAGGGCAGGTATTTGACACCCAAGGACTATCCCAGGACAAATATAATAATAATAATAATAATAATAATAATAATAATAATAATAATAATAATAATAATAATAATAATAATAATAATAATAATTTTATTTCTATACCGCCCTTCTCCCGAAGGACTCAGGGCAGTGTACAGCCAATTTAAAAACACAAGACACAACAATAATTAAAAATTAAAATAATTAAATAGATTTGGCCGATTTAAAACCCCAAAAATTAAAATACCCCAATTTAAAATTATTATATTGACAGCCCTGCCTGGCAGAACAACAGGGCCTTCAGTGCGCAGCGGAACACCCGGAGGTCGGAGATCTTACGTATTTCCGGGGACAGTTCATTCCACAGGGTTGGGGCTCCCACAGAGAAGGCCCTCCCCCTGGGTGTCGCCAGCCGACATAACTTGGCTGATGGCACCCTGAGGAGACCCTCTCTGTGGGAACGGACTGGTCGGTGGGAGGCTATTGGTGGCAGAAGACGGTCTCGAAGGTACCCGGGTCCTGTGCCATGGAGCGCTTTAAAGGTGGTAACCAACACCTTGAATCGCACCCGGAAGACCACTGGGAGCCAGTGCAGCTCGCGCAGGAGGGGTGTCACGCGGGCACACTGAGGTGCGCCCATAACCACCCGCGCGGCCGCATTCTGGACCATCTGGAGCCTCCGAGTGCTCTTCAAGGGGAGCCCCATGTAGAGAGCATTACAATAGTCCAGCCGGGAGGTGACAAGGGCATGAGTGACCGTGCGCAAGGCGTCCCGGTCCAGAAAGGGCTGCAACTGGCAGATCAGGCGAACCTGATAAAAGGCCTCCCTGGCCACGGCCGTCATATGCTCTTCTAAAGACAGCCGTGTGTCCAGGAGGACACCCAGATTGCGAGCCCTCTCTGTGGGGGGCAAAGATTCACCCCCAATAGTCAGCGATGGCACCTGCTGACTATATCGGGACGCCGGTAGCCACAGCCACTCGGTCTTGGAAGGGTTGAGTCTGAGCCTGTTCCTCCCCATCCAGACCCGCACGGCCTCCAGGCAGCGAGACATCACATCAAGGGCATCGTTGGGGTGGTCTGGGGTGGAGATGTACAGCTGAGTATCATCAGCGTACAGGTGACACTTCACCCCAAAACCACGGATGATCTCACCCAGCGGCTTCACATAAATGTTGAACAGAAGAGGTGAGAGGACCGACCCTTGTGGCACTCCCCATGCGAGATGCCTCGAGGTCGACCTCTGCCCCCCTGCCAACACGAACTGCGAGCGGCTGGAGAGGAAGGAAGAGAACCACCGCAAAACGGTGCCCCCTACTCCTAACCCCCTTAACCGCTGCAGCATGATACCATGGTCGATGGTATCAAAAGCCGCTGAGAGATCTAATAGGACTAGGACAGAGGAGCAACTCCTGTCCCGGGCCCTCCAGAGATCATCCACCAACGTGACCAATGCCGTTTCTGTGCTGTGCCCCTGCCTGAAGCCCGACTGGTACGGGTCTAGATAGATAGCTTCATCCAGGTGCCTGGGCAGTTGTCGTGCCACCACACTCTCAACAACCTTCGCCACAAAACGAAGGTTGGAGACCGGACAATAGTTAACTAATTCAGCCGGGTCCAGGGAAGGCTTCTTGAGGAGGGGCCTCACCACCGCCTCTTTCAAGGCGGCGGGAAAGGCACCCTCACTCAGAGAAGCAGTTATAATCCCCTGGAGCCAGCCTTGTGTAACTTCCCGGGAGGCCAGTACTAACCAGGAGGGACACGGGTCCAATAAACATGTGGCGGCACTAATCCTACCCAGAACCCTGTCCTGGTTCTTTTCAGTAGTGGTGTGAGGTGTACCCATGTCTGTATAGATCTATGATCACATACACATACACATAAACAGACATGGATAGCCTCCATAAGAAAGTAAAATTATTTGCCACCGAAATACATTGTTTTTATTCTTTTTAGTGAGGAAGAGTGACATTCAATATTATTATTTGAGGGAAAGTAAAACCCTCTTGCTTGCCCATCCTTCTAGCAAAGGTGCCTCTTGTAGCCTGATGATCATTTGTAGGCACACGGAGGAGAGGCTGTGGGCCTCCAGGAGGTCTGCACAGCTGGATGATGCTTGTGAGCTGTTTATCTTTGGTCTAATGCAGTGGGTCTCAACCTTCCTAATGCCGTAACCCTTTATTTTATTTATTTTATTTTATTTTATTTGTATACCGCCCTTCTCCAACAGGACTCAGGGCGGTGAACAGCCATGGTAAAACATAACATATAAAATTTAAAAGCAATTTAAAAAACATTAAATAATTTTGGCTATCCATTTAAAACAACCCGGGTTAAAACCAATTACAAATTAAAATCGAAGGGATGGGATCAAGCCAGCCCTGCTAGGTGAAAAAGATGTGTTTTCAGGGCCCGACGAAAAGTCCGGAGGTCTGGTATCGTGCGTATCTCTGGGGGTAGGTCGTTCCAGAGGGCAGGTGCCACCACAGAGAAGGCTCTCCCCCTGGGGGTCGCCAGCCGACATTGTCTGGCCGACGGCACCCTGAGGAGTCCCTCTCTGTGGGAGCGTACTAGCCAGTGGGAGGTTATTGGCGGCAGAAGGCGGTCTCGTAAATACCCCAGCCCTAAGCCATGGAGCGCTTTAAAGGTGGTTACCAACACCTTGAAGCGCACCCTGAAGACCACAGGAAGCCAGTGCAGCTCGCGCAGGAGAAGTGTCACATGGGAGCGCCCCATTGCTCCCATAATCCCCCGCACGGCCGCATTCTGGACCTTTAATATAGTTCCTCATGTTGTGGTGACCCCCAACCATAAAATTATTCGTAAAACCATTGAAAATATGTGTTTTCCGATGGTCTTAGGCGACCCCTGTGAAAGGGTTGTTCGACCCCCAAAGGGGTCCCGACCCACAGGTTGAGAACCACTGGTCTAATGAATGCATCCAACTGTAATCTGTGATATAAAGTCTTTGAATTAAGTAATATTTCAAAACTCAGGCCATTGGACAACTTTTGTTCTGCTTTGTAATGGTTGCTTTAGGTACTATGTCAGGCAAAGGAAAGGCATAATGTGGCCACTTTTTTCTCAGGAGCCTAGATCTCTCCATAATATGCCTTGCTGCAGAAGATATAATATTGTCTGGCTTTTCCTTGCTTTAAACTGGTTGTCCTATTAGATTCATCATGTTCAATGTTGGATTACTGGGAAAAAAGTCTACGTAAGAGACCCCTCTTTCTTAGATACATTAAAACATTAGTTTTAAAAGCTTACCTATAGAGGAAGGAGAATCTGTCAAATTCTGTTTTGTTTAATTTCTGAACTTTGTGAATTGAAAATAATGTATAAGAATTGACATTAAAATTATTTATTTATATATGTATATGTAGATGGGAACTTTATAAGAAAAAAAAAATCTACACAGGCTAACCCTGCCCCAAGTCTTGGAGGTTAGCCAAGTTTTCAAAGATTTTCTGAAATCTTCAGGATGGGAACTATATCCATTTCAAACATATTTCTCTGAATTGTGTATACTTTTCCTAATTGTGTGTGCTTTTCCTAATATGCACATTTTCCAAACAATTATCCCAATTATTTTAAGGATTGTATTTGTTTTTGCTGCATTTAAATATTTTTATATGGATGGTTTTCTTAAATTGTGCATTTCATCACCAGTGTGGATAATGTAGATAGATTTTTTTCATTTCAATTTTCCTATAAATTTAGGAACTGCAAATATGATAAATTAATTTAAAACATTAAATTTCTTATCCATCTAAAACTATCTTCTGGAGAGTATTCTGAAACTATCTTCTGGGTATTTGTCTCAATTAAAAGGATTAATTTAAAATTACAGATGCTACTAAGAGTCCCCTCACCTAAATGTGCCAATAGTGAAGATAGTTTATTCTACAGAAAAGCAAAATTGCCAAAATAGTAACTGCGTGGTGTTTAAAAAAATGAACAGACTTTTGTTTAGGTTAATAAATAGGATTAAGAGACATATGATTGCTATTAAAAGGGAGGATGTCGTTTATAGCACTCCTGTATCGTAAAAGACAGGCAATAAACCATTGTTTAATATCTAGATGCAAGCTGACAGGTCTAATGTATTAATATGTAAGTTAAAAACAATTTTGTTTAGTACCTAAAATATATGTTTTTGTGATTAATCTTTCCTCTTGCTTTTTTTCTGTCTTTTGTGCAAATATATCAAAGAAAGAGAGAAGTGAAGTATATTTTAGAGAAGTGTAAGCTGAAGAATGATATTCTACATAGGTGAGAACAAACAGATGTCTGCTCCTTTTGGTAAACTGCGTCTACAAATCACAAGATGCATTTGGCTTCAACAGAGGAAACATGTGATGCAGATTGCATTCATTTTTCTATATCTTCTTCTTCAGTTAGCTGGCGGAAGAAATGGTTCACATTGCTGTTTAAAAACCTGGCAGAAGATTTGGAAAAGATTTGTTTAGAAATGTGCTACTCCTCTAAGCCAGGTAGTACTGGGCTTTGATCATAGCAAGCTCCAGATGTCACATTTTTCTCTCTTAAATTAACATTGCCAGATATATCAGTGATTTGAAGGGATTGAGTAAAGAGCATAATACAGAGAGGATCTCTTTTTGTCTTCTGTAGGAGAAGGCAAGAATCTGGAGAAGCAGTGGTTTCTGGGACTGTTTTCCTTTCAAGAAACCCCTGTGGCTATGTAATTGCTAAGTGGAATTACATAATGTTTGCTTGTCTGCTGCTTTGCTTCTTGGCAGCTCTCTGAAACATTCCATTAACACAGAGAGGATCTTCTGCCTTTGCTTTTACTACCTTTTGCATTCAAAATGTGTGACGCTTGTTTCCCTTCACAAGCACAACAAGGAAGACATTTATAAACAGGGGCTATTGACAGGTAGGCTGATGGGTAACTTGCTTAGGGTTAGGCACTGAAGACTCTTGAGTTGAAATCATTTGTTTGTTTTGTTTGTATGTTGTCAAACTCCAGACTTTTTGTTTTATTTTACTTTTTTCATCAGATTAGCCCTAGCTTTTGGTAACTGCTGGGATCTTCCTATTGGCTAATGTGGAACTTTTGTTTTCCCCCAACTGCTTCTAGTCATTAACCATCACAGACTTAAACTTAAATGACTTAGAATAACTTTATTGTCACTTTAAATGTACACTAATCTGCAAACATTAAAATGAAATTTTGTTGTATACAGCTCTCAAAGGGTCACCGCCTCCAATATATACTATATAAACATGACAAATGAATAAATAATATATTATATGACAGACAAACAATACAGTCTAGTCAGATGTATACATGTAGATAGCGAGAAAAACGAATTTTGTGTTTACCAGATGGCTGGCATAGGAACAAACCGTTACAAAATCAGGTAGTCCTACTAGAAATACTTTGAAACCTCCTTCCAGAGGGGAGTAACAGAAACAGATGATAAAGTGGATGTGTGGGGTCTCTAACAAAGCTTTGAGTTCTAAGCACATAGCATTTATAAGCAGTATCCTGAATAACTGGAAGCGAGCTTTCTATAATCTTCTCTGCTGTCCTTAACACTCTCTGTAGGGACCTTCTATCTGAGGCACTGCTACCACCAAACCAAACAGTGATGCAGTTTGTTAAAACATTCTCAATCGTGCCTCTGTAAAAAATGCAGGAAATGCAGACGCTGGTTTTCATGCTTCACTACTGAGTAGAGTATAACTATCCCGGCTCTTTCTAAAATCTAGAATGATCTCTTTTGTTTTATTAACATTTAGAGCCACTTACTTTTATTGCACCAGTCCATCAGAGCCTTCATCTCTTCCCTATAAGCAACTTCACTGTTGTCTCGGATAAGACCCACCACTGCCGTGTCATCCACATACTTCACAGTATGATTCGTAGCAGATTTGCCGCAGCAGTCGTGGGTCACCAAGGTGAACAATAGCGGACTCAAGAGAGAACCTATACTCAAGGAGATGAAGGTGGAGACTTTTCTTCCAATTTACACACACTGGGGCCTATCAATAAGGAAATGAAGTATCCAGTTACATCAAGGAGTATAAAAACCTAATAGGCCCAGTTTGTTCACCAAATGCTGAGGAGTGATTGTGTTGAATTCCAAACAGAGCTGGGTTGAGTGGCTCATATGAAAATCTTGTTGATCTAGAGAAAATATGAAGGTCTGTGTCACGGGGTGCCAGAGTGATGAAGGTAGGCAGCTGCAATGTCTTCATTTTCACATCCATAGATTGCTCACTTATAGCCCTACCTGATAAAATATGCGGGCCAGTTTTGTCCAAAACTAGAAGTAAATGCTGGTTTGGGGAAAAAAACATCATAAAACATGGTAATCTGACTGCAAGATGCAGCACATGGCCATCAATGTAGGCTGGTTGCTAGATACCTGACATGCAGTAACTTGACTGTGGGGAGGGGGCATTATCGGAACTTTGGAACCAGATTGTAAGTATTCCCGAGGAGTCCTTGGAACTTTGAACAATTGCTAAGCATCTGATCTTAAGTTGAGGACTACCTTTAACAAAGATGCGGAGCAAGATACAGAAATCTGTAACATTGACTTCATGTCCAAGGCAACCTATTCTCCATCATTGACCTAATGTGGAACCTCTGAATATTGAAATCCATCCTGGGTGGAGCTTTTCTTGAAATGTGTTTACAAGTAGCTTTACGTGACCTGTTTTGAGAACATTTTGTTTCAAAACAGTATATTAAACATCTGACTAAATAAATACCGGTAGTTAATATTGATCACAAATTCAGTTCTCCTGTATACATTTTGATTATGTTAACCTGCATTGTCTGTTAATGAAGAATATTTAATATTTTGAGGTCTTGCTGTCTTGTAGTTCCTCCAAAACTTAAAGTTGATAGCAAGCCATGTGGTTTGAACTGATGAGACAAAGAGGTGTATAATTCCCAGGGCATAATTCCATCCTAAAGTATACAGTGTCATATTGCAAGCGACAGGCATCCCACAGCTTTAGGGAGAAGAAAGGAGACAGAGAGCCTTTAGATTACATGTCAGACTTGACTGATGCATTCCTCTGGTTTACTGATGGAATGTGGTTTTGGGGGGAGCTCCCTTGCTGTCTTAAAATCTTACACTGAGTAGTGGTGGTAGGGACTTTGGCAATAAAAGTGTGGTTTATTCAGAGAGCTATAGTTTGCAAACAGCACGGCAATTTTTTCCTTGTTTGTGTTAAAATCTGCCTGCATTTAAAACTGGCAGATTTTTCCTTTCGTTTCTTTTCTTTTCTTTTTTTTTTTAGGACTCAAGTTGCAGTGATGTGGAAAAAGAATTTCCACTTGGATCACTCCCCTCCCTCCATGCTGAGACCAGTTCTTTTCTTTAGCCCCAAGGTGTCATATCTCTCAGCTCATTCCTTCCATTTCACTCTTTAATTCATCACCCTGGACCTTGTCTTTGGAAAAATAGAGAAGGAAGCTTTTAAAGCCTGCCAAGCAATTTTCAAGCACTACTGTATTGTTTCCATGCTGTTTCCTTCCATCTTTTGGAAGTTTGAACTGAGAACTCAGTGCAAGATAAAAGCGAAATTGCAGATGCGAATGTTTCTCTGTTGAATTGAGGGAAGAAACCAATGTATAAAAAGCAATTCCCTTTTATTACATGGTCTCTCAAAAAATTAGAAGTTCAGTAATTGGATTTTTTTTGGGGGGGGGGAATAGGTATTTAAATCCAACTTCTTGTTTGGGATTTGAGGGTATTGTCAGGCATAATTTTTTCCTGTCTCCAAGCACGTACTAGTATCAGAAGGGTTCAACTTCTGTTCAACAAGTGTTCAACAGCCTTCGTCTCTAGGTCCTTATTATTCATAAATGTTCAGTTGTTTTGGAGGGGCTTCTGTCCTTTGTTGTCTTAAAGCTTAGAAACCAATAATAATCATATAAAAATGAAATCTACCTTAATTTGATAAGGGATAGATTAGGCCATGATTCTGTCTTGCTACTGATTATTGTGTCAGGGACCAAAAAATATTACATTTGACTTGAACAAATTATGAGTGGGAATTGACACTGGGGGAAAAAATTATTAGTGATACTAGGATACTTGTCCATACCTTCATTTTGCAACTCTAACAATCATTTTTACAGTACCTCATTACTGAACTACTGACCCCATGACTTTTATCCTAGGAATACTTAGATTGCCAGATTTAACAGTGCAGGTGACAAATACAGGGAATGAAAAAAAAAAAAATCAGAATTCAAGCAGCAACTCCCCCCACCTTCCCTTATCCTTAATTCATACTGATTTTTCCCCTTGGTGATGTAAAAGAAAACTGACTGATTGTTGTTCAGTATCAAAAGGCTAGTTTGGGGATGATAATGTGGTAGTGAGGGAGAAGAGATTAAGACAGAGGACAAGGAAGTCATTCTTACACCAGTCTGGTCAAGTTTCAAACTACTTGACAAAACTATATCCACAGTGGTTCTGGGGTGTAAGAATGAAGCTGAAAATTATTTGATTTACTGCAGAATAGATATGATACCATGCAATCATACAGATGCTGAACCAATCCAGGGATAACATAAATGCAGTTTTATTTTGAAAAAGTTCTGGAAAGTATAATTGGAAATTGTTTTATTTTATTCCACAAACAATTCTATGAGGTATATATATTGACCATGCACAGGGTCTAGTAGTTACATCTGGTCCTACCAGCTTTTGAGTCAGAGGGTCCAATTCTACCCATTTCTGTTCTTTTCTGCCTCTAGTGAATGATGTAAAACTCATTCTGGATGCAAAAGTTCATGATTTTTCAGATAGACGAATGTATTATGATATTCAGAGTTAATACAGTAAAAAAATTTCCTTCCTTCCTTCCTTCCTTCCTTCCTTCCTCCCTCCCTCCCTCCCTCCCTCCCTCCTCCTTTACAAAACATATCCTTACAAAAGTAAGATTAAGAGTGAAATAATTATATATTTCACTCTTAATCTTACTTTTCTCCAACTTGATAAATTCTGGGCAAATGATATATTCAGTAGAAAAATTCCATAACTTTATAACAGGTTGAAGGAACAATAATATTCTTACAACAAACTGGATTCACTGGGAAAAGTTGAAGTCTGTCTCTCCAACCTAGAGCCCTCGGCCCACAAAAGAAAAGAGTTTCTATCAGGAAGGAGCCATTGAAGTCAGGAGAACTGAGAAGCTGGATGTGTCCCAGGAATATCTACTGCCAAGGCCTTTAGAAACACTGTTTCTCTCCCATCCCATCTTTGGAAAAGTACTTCTAGCCAAGTATAGTGTAGCCAAAAAGCCGTGTTCAAGTATTTACATGGGTGAGGGGGTGATTTTATCTTTCTCCTGATATCTCTTGGAACTTTGTGCTCATTCTCCTCTTTTTTGCTTTTAACCACAGCCAAAACTGGTCCAGAGAGATGGTACAGCCACAAATGCCAATGCGCCCCCTGTGGAGTCCTTTCCCTGGGTGGGGCCAAAGACAGTGGTGCTGCACAAGAACCTTCAGGGCGGTTATGGCTTCACTCTCCGGCATTTCATTGTCTATCCCCCAGAATCAGCTGTACACACCAACGTGAAGGTAATGTGCTTCTGAATTTGTAAAATACATGCAGTCATTTGGGAGCTGTGTATTTAACACACTATATAAGAAGATATTCCTGGAGGCACCTGATATACCATCTTGCTTAATCAAAGCAGGTCTTGTATGTTCGGTGCTTGGAGAATTGAAATCTGCTTGTGAGGTGCATCATAGAAGAAAGGTAGGTTACATGTAAAAATACTATGAGGAAAAAACACCAACTCAAGATGTGTCGCTAATGTGATATCAGAGACACTGCTACTGTTGCCCACCTTATGTTTATATAAGTAAAGCTATATTTTATACTAGAAATAATAAATTGATTATGGACTTGATTTCTCTCCCCCCACTTTATGTACGAAGAAGAATTAGGCCATCAGCTTATCTAGCTCAGAACTGACCTGCATAATTTTTGGCAGGAGTCTTTTCTGCATGTTATGTTAAGCTATCATTTATGTTCAGTTCTGGCTGAAATTGTCCTGAATTAGCTACATTTGGAGCTACATGACATGCTCACTAACCAATGAACTACAGGATTCACCTTCAAATAAGGAACTTTTTATCTTTCATGAATGAATTACATGTGGTGATTTTGTTCTTTGATTTTGATTTACTTGCAATCTTTTTTTAAAATTTTTTTTGATCCTCTCAGATTTCATTAGCACTTGGATGAATACCTTGTGTCCATGATTGCCAATTCCACAAACACTGAAGTGCCCAAAGCAAACCCAACTGTTGACAAACTTAACTGCTTTTTTCCCATTTCTTGTACATCAGCCAATAAATTTTTTCCTCCTCTTCTTTTCAGGAAAGTTTATTGGCTTCTATATTTCTCTCCAAAGCTATTTTAGCTTATATATTATTTTATTTTAATATATTTAAATTTAAATATATTATATTTATTTTAGATATATATCTAATTGCTTATTGGTATCTCAGGAATCAAACATGTCTGCTCCCTTTTTCTGTTCTTCTCAAGCATAAATAAGTTTCTTTTTTAAAAAAATTACAGAATTATATTCTCTAAGTATACAGTAGTAGCCTCATTACCTTCCAGTTATATTGATTATAATTTCACTAAATATAGTGTGCCTATTAGTCAAAATAACTTGGAATTCTGGAAGTTGTACTTCAACATAATTGAGAGCACCAAACCAGGGAAGGTAGGTACAGATTTGTGAATTCTTTATACCTAACCTGCCATATCATTCTGCGACAAAATCAGAAAACTAATTTTTTTAATGTTATTTATTTATTTTATTTTTTATTTTAGGAAGTTTATATTGCCTATTTGTACATGATGACTCAAGGCAGTTTACAAGAATATAAAAACCTCATATATAAAACAATAAAACTAATAAAAGAGAATAATCATATAATAAATTAATAAATAATATAATAAAATAATCCCCCTCCCCAGCAACAATACATCACATTAGCCATTTAATGGGCTCCATTCCGCTCTGCATTCCCCAGGCCTGCTGGCAGAACCAGGTCTTCAGCAACTTCCAGAAGAGTGTTGGGTGCTACTCTAATTTCTGGGGGAATGATGTTCTAGAGAGAGAGGGAACTACAACGGAGAAGGCCCTTCTTCTGGGTCCCACCAGGCGTATCTCCCTAGGGGATGGGATCCGCAACATTCCTTGCCTGCCTGCTCTGGTGGGGCAGGTAGATGTGACTGGCAAGAAATAGTCCCTTAGATAATTGGATCCCAAGCCATGAAGGGTTTTAAAGGTGACAACAAGCACCTTGAATAAAATGTGGAAGCAAATCGGCAACTAATGTAGGTCCCGTAGGAGAGGTGATACATTTGCACACCGAGGTCTGCACAGAACTGTGCAGGCCACTGCATTTTGCACCAGCTGGAGCTTCCATCAAGGGCAGCTCCATGTAGAGCGTATTGCAATAGTCAACACGGGAAGTGACTGGGACATGAGTGACCATGAATAGAATGGAAATTAATGTTCAGTTCTGGTTGAAATTGTCCTGAATTATTGATTGATTGATTGATTGATTGATTGATTGATTCAATTTATATGCCGCCCTTCTCTGGAGACTCAGGGCGGCTTTCAATGCGTTAAGCAATAGCCTTCATACTTTTGTATATACCTGCTTAGTAGGGCTTTCGGCCCCCCCAAGCGGTGTTCTTTTTTTATACAAAGTCAGCTTATTGCCTCCACAATCCCGGTCCTCATTTTACCTACCTCGAAAGGATGGAAGGCTGAGTCAACCTTGAGCCTGGTGAGATTTGAACTTGCAGTAATTGCAGACAGCGGGTGCTACTTAACAGCACTTTAGTCTGCTGCGCCACCAAGGCTCTTTGGTTAGCTACATTTGCAGCTAACCAAATATTAACAATTGAATGAGCTCATGTGCACTGATAGAATTCTATTTTGTTGGCCATTCAGGTCTATTTTATTGACCATTCTGAGTCTCTGCATAACTTCACTCCCTAGACAAATGGCATGTACCAGAAAGTTTTGGTTATATTCTGAATTGACTTGAGAAATTATTGAATAAATCATATCTTTATAGCATTGGCTTTTTGGAATATCCTATCACCCAACCCCAAGCAATGATGATACACATAGTTGAAGCTTAGCATACATATTATTCCCTCTTCCAAATTGCATTTAGCTCCCCTAAAGTGGGTTTTGGAAGTTGGATGTATATGCATATATATACATTTAAAAAAATAAAATAATCATGCATTTATTCTAAACATAACTAATTGGCTTATTGATTTATTTTATTACTATAGTGTGTGGCAATGGTATAAAAACCAAACACTTGGATTGGGTATTAGTCCAACCTTCAGGCCAAAGGTCTGACCTTGGACCAGTCACTGTCTCTCAGCCATAGGAAGCAGGCAATAGCAAATCATTTCTAAACAAACCTTGCCAAGGAAACTGTAGGAACTTCAGGCAGTTTTTAGGAGTTAGGACAAAGGCACCAAAATAAAATAAACCATAGGACACAATAATAACTTGCAAAAATAATCAACATCTTCATTACGATAACTGGAGTAACAAATTTATTCAACTAATAATATTGTCCCCATGACTAATCTAATTTTTAAGAGCATTGAGGACAGACCATCTTCTGTCCTCAATGCCCCCACTCCAAATCTCATGGAAGTAAGGGATCAGCAGCAATTTTTCCTGAAATATATCAAATGGTTGGATCAATTGGCCAAAACTAAGTCATTGTTGGTATATGTCAGACAATGACAAAGCCAAGAAAGTGGCTTTGTTTGGCAGTCTAAAGTTTGATATAAACACAGAAGAAAAGGTCTAATTGATTCTGGCTGGTGAATTTTTCCCTGGAAATATCTTGGCACTAAATCATATAAATATATAGATTAAAAAAAGGACTTTCAAATGCATCTGAAAACTTACAGGCAGCCAGTAAATAACTCTCAGCATATACCCTTCTCTTAGTTAGAGAAGGCCACTGAGTTAGAGAAGGCCTCTGAGATAGCCTTCTCTGTTTCACGAACACCTCCTGAGAAAGGAGTAGAATCACTATAAAACTGTGTCAGCCACCACCAAATAGGTAAAAAGGTAAATGAGTCTCTGTGGATTTTACTCCACTAGCCATACCCGACTTTAGAGGGCAGTGCTTATCTCTGTTTCAAGGCTATTGAGACAGGACTGTTTGAACACCTTTCTGTGGTTCTCTGGCCAGCATGATGTCATGATACACTGTTACTTGTGTACCTATTTATTGAGTGGTACCTATTTATTGAGCAGCATGATGGCTCAGTGGTTAAAAAGCTGTCCCAGGTTTGAGACTTGAGTACCAGGGGACTGGGTGAGATCTTGTTCTTGTCCCAGCTCCTGCCAACCAGCAGTTCGAAAGCACTTTGGTAGAAAGGTTCCGCCAGTTAGACCAAACCACAAATCAACCTCAGAAGACTAAGACTTTTATTGAGATTGGCTATAATAACAAGCTTTCAAGTCTGATTGTGCTGTGCCCCCTCCCCTTTTTTAGAATAGAAAAGAATTTTTTATTGGCCAAGTGTGATTGGACACACAAGGAATTTGTCTTGGTGCATACGCTCTCAGTGTACATAAAAGAAAAGATGCGTTCATCAAGAATCATAAGATACAACACTTAATGACAGTCAAAGGGAACAAATAAGCAATCAAATCATATTAGAAAACAGTCAATATAAATCGTAAGGATACAAGCAACAAAATTACAGTCGTACAGTCATAAATGGAAGGAGATGGATGATGGGAACAATGAGAATATTAATAGTAGTATCCACATGAATTATATCCACATGAATTTGGTGTCTGTCTGAGACACTTACATACAGTTTCTGCTTGTTTTGGACCTAAGCCATACTTTTTTTCTCCATCACTTGGTAAAGGATCTGTCAAGGTCATCTCCTATATTCTTTAGATACCAGAATCAATGGTATTGAAGGACATTAAATATTATTTGTTTAATTGGTCACTCATTTGGTATGTCATCAGTAAGCAGCACATCTTTATCAGATCAGATCTTTATTACTTCATAGACCAGCATCAGTAAATAGCAATACATCCACATAAAACAACACAGCAAACCAATGATAAAAACAGCCCAATCATCAGAACAGAAGGGGCATACATCATTTATTCAGTTCTTAACAATGGTTATCTACTAGCAAAACCAATACCATTTTCATCCCAGACTTATCCAGAGTGAAATAAGTCTAGATAATTCTCTTTTAGATATTTCTAGATTATTTTCTTCAATTGGAGCATGTTTTTAAAAATGTGGTCCTATTATTTTGGAGATCCAAGACATTCTGAGGAGACTCTGAAATTAAAATGATTTGCCATTCTGTGTTAAAAAAATAATGCAATATTAGAATCCCACCAAACAATCACGAGAAACAATAGCACCAGTGAATGCATAAATTTTAATTTTAATATGTAAATATTGATAAATATAACCCATACAAGCAAAAGCCCTTTTAGAGTCCTCCTTCATTTTTATTTATTTACTGTTATTTATTTATTGGTTTGATTTATATGCCGCCCTTTTCCAGAGACTCAGGGCGGCTTACAATGCATTAAGCAATAGCCTTCATACTTTTGTATATACCTGTTTAGTAGGGCTTTCTGGGGCCCCTAAGCGGTGTTCTTTTTTATACAAAATCAGCTTATTGCCCCCACAATCTGGGTCCTCATTTTACCTACCTCGAAAGGATGGAAGGCTGAGTCAACCTTGAGCCGGTGAGATTTGATCAGCTGATCTGCTGAACTAGCAGTCAGCTGAAGTAGCTGCAGTACTGCACTCTAACCACTGCGCCACCTTGGCTCTTTTAAAAGTGGGAAAGGATCCTGAGAGAAAAAAAATTAAGAAACATTGATTTAGAGCACTCTATAACTCACTATCCTCTCAGCAACACCAAAGGGAAAGCTTGGATTTTTGGCAATAATTGCATATGGCCAATAGTTAGAGGGCCTCTTAAGGAGACAACATACCACAGCTCTTTCAAGGCTGTTCACAATAATCCTTCCCAAAGTGAGGCATTGATCACTCGTGGTTCTGGTTTGCATAGGGACTTGCTGGTAGTATGTTGTCGCTTTGTCATAGATCAAAAGAAGCTCTGATTAAGATGACAATATACCATCTGTGAAAATTCAAGACCTTTGAAGTTTTGAGCAAGTTTGTTAGCAAAATGCGGTGCAAAAGAGTCATGATTTCCAACAGAAGATCTACCAGCATATCCTTTTGCAACATGGAACTGGACATTTTAAACAAGGCACCAATGAAGGAGGAGAAATTGTTTTCTTACTATGTAGTCTTGAACCTTGTGTTATACACATACGTATATAGCCAAATTAACTTTTTATCAACCTAAAACAATATTGTAGGAGAACCCTTTCCCAACATACACACTTTTCTTCAAATTGGTGCCTGCTTCATACTAAGATGAACCTCTCATCCCATATTGCTATCAGTACTATTGTAATTATATAGTGGCTGGCACTCTAATTTAAAAAGTAATCTTCATGGAACAACACACAAACTTAACTTTAGGGCACCAAACTTACCATAAGGACCACGGTCAGCCTAGGCTTCCCAGTGCAGGATTCTTCCTATCTTTCATACTGTGACCCAACAGTGTTTTTCCTCTTCACAAAGAATTCTAGTTGGTATAAAGTAGCGCACTTCCATGTAAGTTCTTTCTCAGATCTAAGTAAGGAGAATGGTGGCAATCTTCACTCCCCATTTCTCCACCCTATGTAGTCCAGGAAGTACTGTCATTTTTTCATCAGTACGGGGGCAAAATGTGCATTTTTTATGTGGTTGGTTACAGCAAATTCAGGATCCTTTGCCAAATAGAAACTAAGACAATAGATAATTAGCCCTCAATCTAAGTTTTCTAGACGCTGTATGGTTTTTTCTGGGTAGAGTTCTCCCTAACTCATCTGTACTGAGTTCTTAGATGGGAAGAATCATTTCCATCGCTTTGTTCAGTGGTTGCAACCCAGAGATTTTCCATTTAAGTTTGCTGAGCTGTTATGGATGTAAATGAAAGAGTTATTTTCTATGTCAGTAACCAGTGGAGGATTCTTAGCCCTCCCAGATAAATTAGACAGTAAATATAATAAGATAAAATAATTCTACTTAGTTTAAGGCTACAATAACATAATTTTGCAAATCTGAAAATACAAACTTCATGCTCCCTTTTAGTCATTTGAGCCATTAGCTTGCCTTTCCCCCCAAGTTTCTTTCTCTGACCATTAAGTGACTGCAGGCTCCTACCTGTCTTGTCTAATTGTTTCCTCGGCAATATCTTCTCTCCTTCCCTAAGGTCACCCTTACATTCTCTTACAGAGTCTATGTCATTCTCAAGACTCAACCAAATATATCCAGGCTACCTGAATTGCTAGGTATTATTTCATTGCTTCTTGTCTCCTTCTTGTCTCCCTATATACTACTGTATATGCAGTAGTAAGGGAGGTGAGGTGGATAAGCAGTTAAAGATGCTGAGCTTGTCAGCAGGAGATGCTGAGCTTCTCAAGCCAGAGAGCCTGGGGGTTCAAGACCTGAACTCTGCACAATGAGGTGAGCTCCAATTATTTCTCCTAGCTCCTACTCATCTAGCAGATTGAAAGCATGCAAATGCAAGTAGATAAATAAATATCACTTTGTTGGGAAAGTCATGTACTTTGGCATGTAGTCATGTTGGCCACATGACCACAGAAATATTTTTGGACAACGTGGGATCACTTGGTTAAGAAACAGAGAAGAGCACCGCTCCTTAGAAATGGCTGGAGAGGGAAAACCTTTACCTTTACACAGTAGAAATGTGTTTTGATACAAATAAATGTATGCAGTTGATACAGTTTATAGAGCCTTTTTTGCCAATGAGATAACAAAGATGACTTTTTATTAGCAAAGTCAATTTTTTGGGAATTTCTCACAGGAAGTTCTCAATTTACGGCTGCAATTGAGCCTGCAATTTTGGTCATAGGTTGTGATCATCAGAAAGCAGGTCACTGCATGACCATACTTGAGTTTATGAGCTTTTTTGCAGCAGTTGTTAAGCGAATGCCACGATTGTTAAGCTTGTTTGCTTTTTCAGATGGCCATAACTATGGTCCAGTTGCCAAGCACCCAACATGCATTCATGTGACTATGAGGGGGAGGCCCTATACATCAGAACTTCAAATCCAAATAGTTTTTTCAGCGTCTATTGTAAAACTTCAAAAGGTCTCCAAATGACTAAATGTAAGTTGAGGACTACTTTATATGATACAAATCCCTAGACACCCTCAAGCATTTTAAATTTTTTGAAGTATGCATATATAATAAATATTAATAAAATATAAAAAAATTCAGGAATGAATCTCTCATGCACACTACTTATAAAAACACATTGTGATTTCAGATATATGTGTATGTCGTTACTTAATTTTAAAAAAGATCTCTAGATTTTGGTTAGACCACAAGATCTTTAATATTGTAATTTGGTGTCCTTTGAATTACAAAATTGGGTGCAGAAGTACTTCCATTTTTGAAAGTCATAAACCTCTTCTCTATTTGTCTTGCCATGCAATTCCACACTCACTGAATCTGTTTCTAAATGGCTGAAAACAACTACTTCTGTATGTCCTGTTCTGTTCAGATATAATATCTGGTGTGTAGAGCCAGATTTCCACTTTCCAACCCATCCAGACCAAAGAATTTACCCCCTCTTTTTCTTTTTCTTTTGTCATTTCAGAAAGAGAAAATGGGTCCTTTGCCAGATAAGTTCAAAGGCATTGGAGGGTGGCAGGAAAAGAGATGGGTTTGGGATGTGTTAAACTGCTCCCTGTCTGTCTCATTTCTGCAGTGTCAGCTCCATCTGTACAAAAGGGAGACTGTTGTATTCCATGGTTTGGACAAAAGGCTGCCCCTCTTCTCTCTAACCCACTCCCCTCTTTAGATAGAGCCAACCAAAAGTTGGCTCTGTTCTCTGTTGGTCCTTTTCTCCACCCAAGAATAAAATCTCTATCCAAAGTTCTTTCTTTGTGACGGGAGTTCTGAAACTTTTGAGTGATCTAAAAGTTATTTTTTTGTTGTACTGGGAAAGTCTCCAGTGCTGGAAACAGCTGAGGACCTCAAAGGAAAAACAGCAGCATTGGTAAAAGAGAAAAGAAAGACAGCCAAACTAGATAGCTGAAACTCTGGGGAAAACAAGTTTGAGGAAGAGCCCTTGTGGGTGAAGGCACAAAGCAGAGTAAGGATATGCTGATGGTATCTTATTTGGAGATGAGGACAAGCAAGGCTAGGTAGATATGAAAATAAAGATAAAGAATAAAGATAATGCTGTGGTAAATAAGAACATATGATAAATCGGACCACTGGTATGTACTGTATGTATTTATATGTTGGCAACTCCATTCAGAGAAGGGTGGTGTACAAATTTAATAAAACATAAACAAAACAAACATAAACAGAGTTATGGTGGCTTACAAGCAAGGATTTAAAATATTCATTGTACGACACAAAAATGTAAATAATAAAACATCCATAATAAATATATAAACATAAACATCTGTATGAATGATATTAAATGTCTACTATAAACATCTCAACCCAAACAATAATATTCTAGCATCCCAATAGGATGATTAATAAAAAAACAAAACTATAATAATATTACAATAAGAATCATCACAAGGCAATCCTGAAGCCCTCAAGAATAGTTTTGGCTTCAATCTTTTTGGGAAAGCTGTCACAGAGTCTATTAAGTTCAGTTCCTTGTAGCAGCTTTAACCTTTCTTGTGTTACCTTAGGATAATTGCAGATTAGGCTGTGAGCATTCTATTTCCTTTTGCAGGACTTTGTATTTTGTGATTTTCTCCAGTTCTTTTCTGTTCTGATATCGTCAGGTAGTGCCACATCCATTATCCAGACTTTTTTGTCTTTCTTATTAATAGTTGTTAAATCTGGGGGCATTATGTGTGAGGTGCTTCTCTGTTTGAATTCTTAAATCCCAGAGCATTTTAGCTTCTTCATTTTCTATTATGCTTTCTATTTTATAGGTCCACTAGTTTTCTATTTACAGACATTTTCTATTTTTGAAACATTGTTCATCTTGAAAAACACATCATTAGATATTTATGTCTTCCTTGAAAAATACTTCATTAGATATTTATCTTTTTAAATATTTGGTGTCATTGTTTTACTTGCCATCTGCAGTGGTAGCATAACGTTTTTTTAAAAAAAACTCTTTTCCTTTTTTGATTGTTGCTGTTTCGTTCTTGGATTTGTCATAATGTTAAAGGGATAAGAACCTTGAGACATTTGAATCAATCATGGGATTTTGCAATGAAAAGTGACAACAAAATACTACATAGTCAATTACATTTGATTACAGAATCGTGGCCTTGAGGACAAGTGAAATCAAGTAAAATCATGGAGAAGTAATATCAATGAATTAGTGAACATTTTTTGTGAGGAGTGCCAACTAATATAGTGAAAGATAGTTTTGATTATTAATATAGATATTTGAAAGATATTTGTAGAAAATATCTTCCAAAAGCTGAAAATAATTTTCAAATCAGCATCTTTTTTTCTGATATTTTATTTCTATATAATGAAGCACTGCCCGTTCAGTTAGCAAGCTCCCTTCCTGCAGTTCTTGCCCCATGGAGCTTATAATAAAAACTAGAAACAATAAAGAAGATGCCAGAAGAGAAGGATGAGAGTAATATATGAATGAATGAAAGCAGATTAATTCCTACAATTTTTTGGGAGGGGTCTTGTTCCATTGAGCATGTTTATTTAGCACCACCATTCTTCTTCTCTCAGCATGGTGGTTTGACTCTGAAACCAGATTATATAAGAGGTTAAGGGAAGAAACCAAACCATGAAGAGGGCCTTCAGCAGTCTTTTTGAAAGATTCCCATCTCTAGGGCAAGGTGGAGATTCACCAGCAGGGTGAGGCTCCAGATCCAGGGGCTGGGTTTCGATGGAAGTGATTCATTAGGGTGGGAGCAAGAAACCATGTCTCTCATACCAATGATTTTTTACCAACTGCCAAAAGATGACTTCATTGCTTCTTTGTGCCCCATGGGAAGATAGATTACTTTATGCTTGCAATGGAAAGTACGAAAGACACCAGCTGGCAGAAGTGAGTAGGAAACAACTAAGAGATAGGTGTATGAACAAAACAGAATTACACCTAGGGATTTTCTCTCTGTTGTCTGTGCTCCACCCTTTCTGGCTCTTGATTGTATTTATCATATTAACCAGCACACAAAATCCATGAAACAAATAAAGCTAGTAAAAAAAGCAAATTTGAGATTAACAATACCAGTAACAACATTGTAGTGGAGGCATTCAGTTGCCATTCAGTTGCCATTCTGAAATGGAGATATCATAAATAGGATAGGATCAGATAGTAGTAGTAGTATTTTATTGTCATTGCACCTTGTACAACAAAATTAAATGCCATCTTCAGTGTACATTATACATAAGAAAGCTATAAAAATAAAACAAAAACACACATCCTTCACATTCCATGCAATTGAACTGAAAACCCCAGATATTGCATTAATATTACACTATACAGTAGAATTCAATATAAATACTGCTCTGGGATAGAAACTGCTTTTCAGCCTATTTGTCCTTGTTTTTATTGTCCTGTACCATCTGCCAGATGGTAATAGTTCCAGAAAAGGGTGCCCAGGATGAAATGGATCTTTAAGAATGTTTTGAACTTTCTTAAGGCAGCGGGAGCTATAAATCTCTTCTAAAGAGAGGGAGAGGGGAAAGGATAGGATAGGATAGGAGATAGGATAGGATAGGAGATAGGATAGGGCCATGATGGTGAACCTATGGCACATGTGCCACAGGTGGCACGCAGCGCTCTCTCTGTGGGTGTGCGAGCCGTCGCCCCAGTTCAGCTCCGTCGCACATGTGCGTGTACCTCCCACCAGCCAACTGGTCGTTGGGTCTCTGCCACACATGCGTGGGGGTGGGGCACATGTGGGGGGTGCATGCACATTTGCGGGGGGCAGGACGTGTGCGGCGGTTCATGTGCATGGCGGTTCATGCAACCCTGCGGCTGCATGCGCAGGGTTGTGCACGCATGTTCAAAGGGGTGGGGTGCATGGACGGGGCCTTGTGCACATGCACGGAGAGGGGCGCATGTGCGGGGCCCACATGCATATTGCATTTTGGGGGTTCAGGTGCTCACACATGCACGCACTTTGGGCACTTGGTCCGGAAAAGGCTAGTCATCACTGGGATAGGGGATTGGATAAGGGATAGGATAGGATAGGATAGGATAGGATAGACCAGACCAGACCAGACCAGAACAGAACAGAACAGAACAGAACAGAACAGAACAGAACAGAACAGAACAGAACAACACAGTTGGAAGGGACCTTGAAGGTCTTTTAGTCCAACCCTCTGCTTAGGAAGAATACATTTCAGACAAATGGTTATCCAATCTCTTCTAAAAACTTCCAGTGTTGGAGCATTTACAACTTCTGGAGGCATTGTGCATTTCACATAAGCAGAATTCTGAAGATTTCAAGCTGAATCGGGTATGAAAACTATTGTGATTTCTTTATTATGGAATCCAAATTTGGGTAAGAAGCAAATAAGAAACTATTAATTTTAATTGCAGTTTGTCAAACAAATCTAGTCAGTGCTCCTTATTTGGGTATCTTAATAAACAAAGTGCAGAAGAAACATCTCTCGTTTGTTTTTCTGCCCTTGGAGGAGCAAGGTTTGAGGATCTAAGCAACTTGCATGTATTGCTCATTTGTAATTAAACAATTTTTAAAGAATTTTGATGGAAATTGATACACAGATATTTCAATAACAAGCTAGAGAGAGAAGTAATGGTTGTCAAAAGGCCACTCTATGGGTTTTTTTGTGAAGAGATGGCATCCAAAAGAGAGCTTCTAGTGAACATTTTAAAACTGTTGATGTTTTAAATACAGGACAGTAATTTTTTTCAGTAATTTGGCTTGACAGGTTTACTGTGAAGTGCCATATGTGCATTCTCTTCCATTAAGTTTTTGTGAAGAGAGTAAAGAGCAGGAGATCTACTGGTTGGTTTTTAGACCATTACCTATTCACATCTGGAAATCTGGCATAAAGTGAACTTTAGCCTAACCCAAGTCTTGTGCTATCACAGTATTGTTATTCCTTAAGTATATTACAGGACCCTGAGTCTTCAGTGTTGTTTCATAAATTAAAGATTATTTGTTGAAGGTTTTATTATCTGAATCAGACTTTGCAGTGCAAAACTTGCCCATTCATCCATCCCAACATCATGCCACACTATCCTAAAACTAGTACCATAGATTTGCATCATCTGCAATGATGGGGGAAATATATTACGAACAGAGTTGTATTGCTCCATCACTTCCCTTCCTCTTACAGATGCCTATTCTCACTTTCTGTTCTTCCTGTATAGCCAGATATTATTGGCAAATGGCATGGGATTTCTGTTTCTGGGTTTCCCTTTCAATGATACAAACAGGGGTGAATGGTGTTAGAGACAAATTGCAGAATTAGATGGATTTCCTTCTGTTCAATCAAATAATTAGTGATGATGCCAGAATTCACAAGTAGAAGGCTTGTAGACAAGAAGGCAAAAGATTACTTAACCTTCTTCAGCTAACTAACAGCTAACTTTCTATCAGTTCTCTCTGGTTTAAAATAGCTTCTTCCTAGAGCCACCTGCTTTGCTTCCCTTTCTTTCTCCTTTAATGAAAAAGGTCTGAATGTAAAAGAAGTTTTAGCAATAATAGAGACATCCTTTCGAAGATCAATATAAGCATCCAGTATGATCACAATAACTTTTGAGAAAGACCTTGGAGGTAAAAGGCATAAAAAATTTGTTTACCAGATTTGTCAGTGAGTGCTGAACCAGGGCTGTAGAGTTGGGAGATAAATGTTCCGACTCCGACTCTGACTCCTCAGTTTTTTGTACTTCCGACTCCGCCTCCGACTCCAGGTACCCAAAATTTCCTCCGACTCCTACTCCTCGACTCCAACTCCGACTCCACAGCACTGTGCTGAACACAAGCCTTATCCTACAAGACAAATTCCTTGTGTGTCCAATCAAACTTGGCCAATAAAAATTTCTATTCTGTTCTATTCATCTTTATAGTTGGAAGTGCTATGAGCTTTTCTGCCTCTGTTCTTCTTTTCAAGTGTTTTGTGTTGTGAAAAAGGGATTTATGATAGAATTGATGGAGGACTTTCCCTTGGAGTACCATCATATTTTGCATTTTGGGGAAAACATTCAAATATTTCTTAAACGGTCTTAAAACTCATTGAAACTCAAGTAATTATGAGAACAGACAGGTTGTCTGTGTCCATTTCTTCTAAGAATGCCACTACAGTGTCTGCATTTGCTAATTAATATAGTGCTATTGGTATATATTTAGAAAGAACAGGTATGACTAGTCTCTATCTCTACAAGTTTAAAATCTTTAGCTGTAAGGAAATTCCAGATAAATTAGAGACATGGGTGGGTAAGCAAGGGGAGATTATGCAATGATTTCAATTACACATACTTTGAGTTATAGAAAAACTTACGTATTTACAGAAACCTAGTACACTTCATGGATATTAATAATTTTTTGTGATGGACTAAAAAGAAAAATCAATAAACTAAGTTTTATAGCAGTGAGGAATTCCACAAGAATCAAGGAGGAAGAGAAGATGATAAATAGGAATAAGGTTTAGAATGGGAGTATGAGTGGCTCATTATCCTCATACCCCCTCAATCATTCTGTGCCAATCTTGTTCCCATGCCTGAAGGAATTGGATTTCAGAAAGGAGTGTACTTCTACAGGTGATATAAGCAAACATGATGCATTGCATAGTGTGGGGAGAAGGGAAAATTCTCTTTTGCAAAACCTCTTTTCCCATTAAATTTGCTGTTAAACAAGTGCATACAATAGTTCTCTGCATCCTCTGGCAAAGCAGAGAATCGTTGCTTAGCCTTTCCCCATCATCCCAAAACCTCAATTTCTGCCTCGCTAGAACCAGTCAGATACTATAAACATGGCTATATTTAGCATCTTCATTTCTGCATTGCTATATTTTTATGGCTTCATATTTGAATATATGTTAGCTGAAGGGTCTGTTTTTAAGAATCTTATGTTGTGATGTGAGTTGACAAGATCTAATTCTCAGAGGAGAAAAGACATTGAGTTAGGAATAAAGGAAGGTACTATAGTTTTTTGAGATAATCAAGGAAATATGCTGGCATTAAGGTTTGAAATCAAAATCTTTCCCACTTCGAATTAGTTCTCAGGCAGAAGCTTCATTTATACTTAACTACAAGAAAAAAAATTCAGAATAATACAACATTAAATTAGATAAATGTAAACATTTTTTACAAACACCTCTTACTTCCAATTGTCACTGTGTTCATATGGATGAGACTTGGAACAAATGAACAGGAGGCAGAAGACATAACTGTATCTGGAAACTGCCATCCTATTTCCCCTTTGTTGAAAAAATGTAATTTAGGAAAAGGAATGCTCCCACCTCTTGGGATTGAATTATTGAAATATAACTGACTTTTCCCCCCTTACGTATTAGCTTGAGAAATTCAAATCTATATTTATAAGGTAAATTGAACCAACCATCCCTAAACCTAATTAATTAATCAAATAGTTAAGAGGATGTTTAAATGCCCATTCAGTGACTCAGGAACTGGCTTTTTTGATCAAAAATATCCTGACATTAGGTGATTTGCACAGTACTGTTGCTACAATAACAGTTGGCATTATGTCCCAGGGAGGTTTAGCCCACCTGGCTAATGTCCTTTTGGCTTAAATGTTGAGGAACAGGATGTGGATCATAGTTTCCTCTTGTAATAACAGGGAAACTTAATGGGAAATTCAAATCTTCATAGAAACATTTTTGTGTAACAGTTGGAACAGAGTCCTTTTCTAAATGATCACAGTACAGAAAAGAGATTTGCTTCTTTGTCGTTTTATCCAGCATTGTACTAAGAAAACCATTGTACTCTGAACTCTTCTCTCAAAAAATACTAACTGTGATGGGTGGATAGCTTTTATATTTTCCTCCCTTTCTTCCTCTTTTCTTTGGCTTTAATTGTACACACTGTACATGCACATTATTTTTCTGCTGATTTGGGTAGTGGGAGTGGAACAGGGAACAGGTTTTTTTTCCTTTACAGGATAATGTTGAGTTTTCTGGATATGACATCTGTTTGCCATAGTTAGCTCTTCTATTTTAAGGCTGGTTTGAATTATATGTCATTTTATGCTTAGCTTAACTGAAAACTTAAAAGCAAAGTTGGCCAAAGTTTATATGTGGGATAGAAGATTGTAATATAGAAGCTGAAAATAGGATGTTATTTATGAGAAATAACAAATATAATTGATCAAGTAACTATTAATTAAGGAATCGTTCTAAGTTAATTGTGGCTCAAACGTGGGGAAAAGAACAAAGGTATAAGTCAATGAGAACTATTCAGTTTAAATGAGAAAATGTAAGCCAACATATGCCTTAAAAGTGCTCATCTTTGGCTTGATTGTAGCCATTATTGCTTGAATATCTTGGGCTATCTGACAAATCAAATTAGCTTTTGAAAAGAACACATGATATAATAGATTATATCTATTCTATAATAGATTGAAAATATTTTATTTACAGAAGCTTTGAGCTAAAGTAAGATGAGGAATCAGTGTGTGGATAATTGACTTACATGATGGCTTCAAATGCTGATATGGATCTTATAAATTACATACATAATAATGATTCTAAAACTTGTTTTTAGCTGTAACTGCATATCTGTTCTGGTCAACAGTATAAACAGGGAAGCCACTAAATGCTTTAGTAACTACATAAATTGATGGATAGTCACATTTAAAATAATCTTGCCACAAAATCTACAAATAAATGTTCCAATGATTGAACATTAGTCACTATATTTTTAGGTAGCCAACTTAATGATAAAGAAATTATGCAGTTCCAAAAAACATGTGGTGTTGCACACAGAAGCATAAATAGGATCTGTTATCCTCAGTTTAAAAAAGAGAAAAATAACAATTTCACATCAAGAAATTTGTAAGTAGTTCTTGATTTACAATCATTCTTTTAGTGACAGTTTGAAATTGCAACAGCACTGCAAAAAGTGACTTATAATAGATTCTCACACTTATAACCATCATAGCATCCTACCAGTCATTTGTCCAAAATTTGGGCACTATTTATGATGTTTGCAGCATCCCTGGGTCACATGATCATCATTTATGACCTTCCCAGCTGGCGTCTGACAACCAAGTCAATGAAGAAAGTTGGATTTGCTTTATTATCATGTGATTCAATTAAAAACTGCAGTGATTTACTTAACAAGCATTGCCAAAAGATAAAATTGGGCATGATTCACTTAACAATTACCTTTCTTAGCAATGGAAATTCTAGTCCCAATTGTGTTCATAAGTTGAGAACAAAAATCATGTGGATTTTTCATTTTACAATGGCCAAACATAGGTAATACTAAAGGTTATTAAAGGAGGATATATTATTACTCAACTTAATTTCAGAGTTTAAAGCAAAGCGAAAAGTGCAGTATGGCTGGGGAAAAAAAGTGTGTCAGTTCCATCAGATTGCAATCAGACTAATTATACATACAGGAGATTCATTTAAATCATTGGCCTTCAGTTAAGATTAATTTGCTTCATTCATTTCAGCATGACTAGAGTGGATCAAACCCAGTAGAATGTAGACACTTTGTTTATAGCACTGGCTATTTTTTCAATTCTTTCTGAACATAAGATTTAGTTTTGGAATGTAATAGGCTGGCTAGTATGAACTGAACTCGTGTCTGCTCAGTTGTAATAAAAGGACCCCATCACCTGGTGAACTTACTGGAGTACAACAGGTGCAGAAGTGAGCCAACGTAAGGCAGCTTTGAAAGTTCCTCTCTTGCCTGTGAGCAATGTTGATGATATTCTTGGTATTAATCTTTGCTTCCACAGTATCTCCGGTTCCCTTGTTTCTACAGTAATATTAACGGCATTTGTATTATAGCAGTTCAGAACTAAAGAGGTATCTTTACTACAGACTACATTCTGTAAATTTTGCACTGTTCTTAAATAAAAAAATGTTTGTGTAAAAAATCGGGATGCATATTACACATATTAACAAAAATATTTATATAAGTGAAAATGACATATACAATACAGTGGTGGGTTTCAAAGATTTTTACTATTGGTTCTGTGGGTGTGGCTTGGTGGGCATGGCATGGCTTGGTGGGCGTGGCTTGGTGGGTGTGGCAGGGGAAGGATACTGTAAAATTTCCATTCCCACCCCACTCTGGGAGAAGGATACTGTAAAATCTCTATTCCCTCCCCAATCCATGGGAAGGTTACTGCAAAGTCCCCATTTCCTCCCGATCAGCTGGGACTTGGGAGGCAGAGAATAGATGGGGGCGGGGTCAGTCTCCGAACTACTCAAAATTTCCGCTATCGGTTCTCCAGAACTGGTCAGAACCTGCTGAAACCCACCTCTGATACAATAAACAATTATTTTCTATCAGTAATACATACATTAGAATTATATACCAGCATGAGTATTAGAATGGCCCCAGTCTTGTTAGCTTTTCTTAAGGCCCTAAAACGTGGCTATGTTTCTGAGCCTGGGGAGGAATGTGTTAAGGGCCCCGTTCCTGGCTATATTGCTAAACTGTTCAAGTATCTTGCTCCTATATATATTATTGGTTTTACTGTTTTTATTGTTTTAAAATGTTTATAAATATTTTTTGAATTGTAAGCCAATCAGAATCATAGACTGAGATGGGCAGCCATAGAAACTGAACAATCAAATAAACAAATAAATACATTAGAACTATAACCCTTTCCTGGAACTGATACTTAGACATATTATGAAGTGCCAGTCTATTTAGAAAGCAGAAATTGGGTTTTGCATCCAATTTAGTCTTATAAATTGGCTTCAGTTGAGAAAAAAACCTTTCAGCGCCTTTGTTAGTTTGCAGAACACACACACACACACACACACACACACACACACACACACGTCTGCAAACCATCCTGTAATAGCTCCATCACCTGAACACATTAACAGTAAAAACTTGAAGTTCATCCCCAGTCTTTTGTCTTGGGTTAGGATTTTTTTTTTTTAATTTGATTTATATGCCGCCCTTCTCCGGAGACTCAGGGCGGCTTATAATGCGTTAAGCAATAGCCTTCATACTTTTGTATATTTATACAAAGTCAGCTTATTGCCCCCACAAACTGGGTCCTCATTTAACCTACCTTAGAAAGGATGGAAGGCTGAGTCGACCTTGAGCCTGGTAAGATTCGAACCTGCAGAAATTGCAGGCAGCTGTGTTAATTACAGGGTGCATTAAACCACTGTACTACCAAGGATTGTTGTGTCCATCTTATGACCAAAATGGCAGAACACAATTTTCCTGCTCTTCACTACTCTGGATTAAAAAAAAAGAATTACAGGTTTTCTAAAAACATCAGTTTTATATAGAAATGTTTTATTACATTAATATTGAATGTAAGTAGTAACAAGCATTTCTGTTGCAACATCAGTAATTATGGATAATTTCAATGTGGTGTGTCATTTATGACTTTTTGATCTATGGGAAATGCCTAAGTTAAATGCACATACATTGGATTGTATTATAAATCTTATCAAACATTAGCTAAAAATAGGAGGCAAACCTATATGCCTTTTTATCAGCATCTCTAAGGCTCAAGCAACATAATTTAGCAGTGCATGGAATTTTGTGATTTTTCTAAAAAGAAAAGTCAATCTTTAGTAGGCTTAACTTTCCTTTACTAGTTACTTTTCTTTTAGGATTACCGTATTTTTCAGAGTATAAGATGCTCTGGACTATAAGACGCACCTACCTTTTTTGGTGAGGAAAACAAGAAAAAGAAATCTGCCTCTGCCTCCCAGCAATTTTGCCTCGTTGCAGCAAACAGCAAACAGCCTGCTTTACTTTCATGTTCGTTTTCAGCATAGCTTGATTAGCACAAGAAAAAAAAAAATCTGCTCCCAGCAATTTATCTCCTTGCAGCAAGCAGCAGAGGCCCGTGCAGCAATAGGCAATGGCAATCCCTGCAGCCTGAAACAGCTGAGAGTTGGGAGCATGATCCAATGGACAATCAACTTGTGCTAATTAGGCTGTGCTGAAGCTGAAATGGTCTGTTTCATCTTGCTGCTTGCTACAAAGAGGTAAATTGCTGGGAGGCAGAGGCCAAAGGGTGGGGGCAGTGGGTGGGCAGGGCTACATTTGGTGTATAAGACGACCCAAATTTTCATCCCCTTTTAGGGGGAGAAAAAGGTGCTTCTTATACTCCGAAAAATACAGTAGTTACTCAAACTATTCTATCTACTGTTTCCTCCAGTGTAAGGTTAAATATTTTGGAGAGGGAAGGAAACTTCAGTAGAGCAATTTTACAAAAAAAAAAAAGCAAAATGATAAAGGATTCTTCCCCTGAACATCTGTGTATAGTGTATGTGGTATGTGTGTTTTAACAACCTTTTTTTTTCCTGTCTTCCAGGAAGAAGAAAATGGAAACAGAACAGGTATGTTGCTGTATTTCTTTGATCATACCTTAGGACAAGGTGCATGTGCTAAACAGAATGTTTAATGTGTTGAGGGAGGAAGTGTACACCTAGGACAATTCTACCTGTCAGTTTAACCTGCTTGTGTCTTATGCTGCTTCTGTTCCTAAAGTCAATTTTAAAATTTTGAATCTCAATTGTGGTGGTTTGGCAACAGAGATGGGCTGATGCTCAGTTCATATCACAGCCATTGCAGATTCTTATTGGTTGTTCCCTGTGTCTTACCTTTCCCATCAGCTCAGGAAAAGCAAGACTCACTGGCAAGATTCTGTATGAGTGGCTCTACTGAAGTTTGCCTCCTTTTAGGGATTATTTCTTCTCATTAGTCCCCTTTCTTTCTTTATGCTTACCCTATTTCCACATTATTCTTTAATGCAACACATTGGATATTTTAATTTACCCATGCATTCTAATTAATTTTTGTTATATTTGTTTTCCCTCCCTTTCTCCCTCCTGCTGAAGATAGGTTAGGATTGATTTACATCATACTCTTTGTGCTTCAATGAATAAAAACATAAAATCTCTTATGAGTCAAGCTTGACCTCTGGTGATCTCATGGATGCATATGCATAATTTTATCAGCAACACTACAGAAGCACTTTGCCATTGCTGTCTTCGGGATGTTTTTGATTTCCCAGTCTAGCTTACCTAAAACTATAACTATAACACTATAATTTTCATCCACATATTCAGCAGACTCAGCCCTGCTTTGCTTTTGAGCCCAGACAAGACTAGTCAAACCATGCATTAAGCTCTTTCCACTTGCAAAGTTGCTGTAATGTCCCAAATAGAATTCTTGATATGCATGCAAAGACCATCACTCTTATAAATGGTCCAATGTAGTGAAAGGCATATTTTTATCTAGAAGGATACAGCATTAGCCTTCTGCAGTAACCTTCAAGGCCCACAAGAAAACAGGGCCATGTACGTACAGAGAATCTCAATCTGGAGCAAGAGCCACAAATTGTTTGCAAACTCCCCCCCTCCCCTCACCACCCTCCAGTCAGAACTCTTGTTTGTTTGCCTTTGTTGTATACCAAGTCAGGAAACTATAAAACTTGATATCCAATTACCGTATGTAGCATGATCAACTGGGTCGTGGAGAAGGTTGATGGGTGTGATCATCTGGGTAGCAGAGGAAGCCCCGGAGCTCCTACTGAGTGACGCAGGTGACCCGGGGCTCCCAATTGCCACATGGCACCCCATTAGGGGGGAAGCGGAGGCCCAGGGAAAAGAGGAAATAAAAAGAAAAGGAGACTCATGGTGTAGGGAAGGAGAAAGAAGGGATGAAGGGAAGATGGAGGGAATTTGAGACAGAGCAAAGAAGACAGAGAAGCAGCAGGAGGGGAAAGAGAGACAATGGAGATGGCGAAAAAGAAACAGACGAAGATGAGGTGAGAGAAGGGAGAGAGGGGTAAGCATTTATCAGCTTACCCTGTCACCACCCTGCCACCTGGTCCCTGCTTAGGGGGGCTGCGTGGGAGACAATAGGGGCCAGACAGTGAGTGGTGGGAGAGTGAGCAAAGACAGTCCAAAGAGAGAGAGAGAGGGATCAACATTGATCCAGAGAGAGAGAAGGAGCGAAGCTAACCCAGAGAGAGTGGTGAGAGAGTGAGCCAGTTATCAGAGAGAGGACTGAGATGAACTGAGGTAGAACGACTAGGCGAATGATCAAAATGAGAGAGCCTGAGATGCTAGATCAGTAACTATGACCAAAAGACCCCAAGTTATTTGGGAAAAAAGCGAAGCGGGAGCTGGATTTTTGTGGCCCTTTTGGGGGTAATGCTACAGATGGGGGCTCATCTGGGATCTCCTTTTATCCTTTCTCCAAGAGGTGTGTGTGTGACCCATCCAGAGCGATGAGCCAAATGGATTCCACCCCTGTCACTAAGTAGTGTGAGGAACAGAACAGAACAGTGAGATAGAGACAAGTGCAACAATTGACCCCCCTGAGGATGTCTGGTCAAAAGAGCAAATCCTAAAGGCAATGAGGGCCCATGTCCCAGTTCAGAGGGTTTACATGGTAGATACAAAGTGGACAGGGAATCTTCTCACTATGTGCTATTAGAGTGGAAGAAAAGGATCCCAGAATGCTTTGGGGTTAAGAACCTTCAATTGACTGAGGATGTCAGGGCAAGGGTTGTACACCTGACTTTCAGCAATTGCTTTGGCCGCACAAGACATGCACCTTGGTCACTGCAGGGGCATCAGGGGCAGGGGCTGCCCAAGATATAGGAAGCCAGCCATCCAGCCAAATCCAGATAGGCAGCCACTATGTGGGGGGCTGGGTACGAGAAGGTGCATATCTTTTTGGGGATACAGCAAGAGCCAGGGGGGGAAGAAGAATTCGAACCTTGACTGGAGCAGGCTGTGCAGGCAGTGGAAGAATGGGTGTATCAGATGCCCAAAAGAAGTTGAGGCTTAGAGAGAGCCTAAAAGGTCCCTTGGCGACCTTCTATTAGAAGCTTAACAGTTGAAGGCATTTCACTGTGTGTGATTACCTCTGTTTACTGCAGGATGAGCTCAGACCTGCCGAAAGCTTTTAGCCTGCTGTTGCGGTTCGAGCAAACGTATCCCAAGAGAGGTGAAAGGTTGTCTGAATGCACCAGACACCTGAACAGGTTGCTATGTCAAATAGTGGAAAGAAAGGGGATTGACCTAGTTTAAGTGGAATGGGCCAGGATGGAGAAGGTTCACAGGATGCTTTAATTTCAGACCCAATCTGGAATCGGCTAAAGATCCTGGCTGAGAGGAATACATAGGGGTATCATGAGTTCATAAAGAGAGTTAAGCAAACAGAAGTGGTGGAGGAAGCTAAAGAGGCCATAGCCAATTCATCCCCAGAATGGGCTCGAAGCGTGGGAGTGAGGAGCACTGTGGGGCGATGATGTCAGGCTCACTGCTATGGAAGTACAAATATCCCATTTAACAGAGACAATGGCCTCATGTATGGCAAGGGGCAGTTTGCCTATGACGAGAGGCCTAGCTGGACTGTCCAATGCAGGGATTCTTCCACCTCATCTGAGAAGCCGGTGAGACAGATGATCTGCTACAACTGTGGGGGCACAGGGCACTACAGGCATACTTGCATAAAGCCCCCCAAACCCAAAACCTGGCCCAGTCAGGAAATCACAGAGGGCCCCAGAGAGGGAGCCAACTGGGTGTCCAAAGAAGTTAGCTAGCTCGAGCCAAAGGGATGGCCAATTACAGTCTCAGGCATTATCCCTTGCGAGTGGAGTTTCACCAAAACCCCCTCAGTGACAGGAGGGATGAGAGCACTTCCTTTAGCAAGGGGCTCACATACAAAAGGGCCTGCTGAGGGCAAAGTGACAAGAGTCTGACAGCAGCCTTCAGAGACTCATAGAAGTGCGCAAGCATGGATTGTCAGGCTAGGTGTTGTCTCCCTCACTGCTGAGATCCCCGAACAGCTGGTGGGCTCTTCCCCAGTAGTGCAGGTACAAGTGCAGGGCATTTACATAAGGCCCTCTTGGACTCGGGTGCGCAAGAGATATTACTGTACCAGGATTACTATGATAGGCACCTGAAGCACCTGATCATGCAAAAGTTGGGCAATTTGGGGCATTTGAGAGATTCCCATATGAGGGTATCTACCTATTCAACTAACATTTGCCCCCTCCCCCTTCCCCAGTTGTTGGATACTCTGAAACCTTTGACACAACATCAATGGTTAGTTGCTTTGCCCAGATTCCGTTTCAGCCTAAAGTACCGACCCGGAATAGGAAACTGAGAAGCAAATGCCTTATCGAGAAGGCCTCATTCCACTAAGGCCACTGGCAAAGAGTGGACTAGGATAGCCCCAAATGCTATACAAGCCATATATCAAAGGATCGAATACTGGGTTAGAGGAACAGTAGGAGTGGAGGCTGTTGGGGTCACAACTGCAAGTGTCCTCAAGTTATATTGCAATTCCACCCAGATGAGAGGAGGGGGCTGCCAGATATTAACCAAGAAGAATTTGAAAAGGGATCAGGTGGAAGAGTCACTCTATGGACTGACCTTGAGGGCTGTGCAGAGTGGTAGTTGGGAAGTCTTGTTCACCGACTCCCTGAAGACAGCCTGGCTGCTGCTTAAAGAATGTGACTGGTTCCAGCTTCGGAGTGGGGTGGTTTATTGGAGAGGCCTCTCCCATGGCCTCGAGGAAGAGTGGTAGTTGTCCTCCCAGAGAAACATAGAAAAGCAGTACTAATCACATTACATGACGACCATGTATATTTGGGGCCAGAAAGGACCTTCAAACTATTGAGGGATTGGTTCTATTGGCCATGTATGAGAGCAGAGGTTGCACTGTAGGTCCTGTATATGTTGCATTCAGCGAAAGACCCTACCTTGAAGGACTGCTCCACCTACACAGTCAAGGACCCATGGAGCTAGTGTGCATTGACTTTCTGTATCTAGAACTTGATACTAGTGGACAGGGGAATGTATTAGTGTGACAGACCACTCATTACGCATAAGCATTCCCAATGAAAACCAATGGGCAGTCATGGTAGCCAAGGTTCTGGTGGAGAATTTCGTAGTTCATTATGGGCTGCCCCAGTGAATACACTCTGATCAAGGCAGAGACTTTGAGAGGTTGGCTGATCAAACAATTGCTCAACTTGCTGGGCATCCAGAAGTCATACACAACTCCCTATCATCCTCAAAGGGATCTGCAGCCTAAGAAATGTAACTCTCTTTGATATGTTAGGAACACTGAACTGCAGAGCAAAAGCAGCACTGGACTTGACACATTTCTGCCGTGATGCATGCATACAACAGTATGGAAAAAGATGTTACTGGATACTCTCCCTACAGCTGATTTTTGGGAGGGAAGCCCAACTGCCAGTAGACTTAGCATTTGGAGTTTTCATTAGACCAGACCTTATTGGCCTTGTACTGAAATTATGTGGACAGGTTGAAGAGGAATCTGAAAACTGCATACGAGAGGGCCCAGTCTATCTCAGAGACTCGAGATTGCAGGAACAAAAGGATCGATGACTTGAAGGTGAGAATCCAGAACTTGCAGACAGGCGATCAAGTGCTACTGAGGAATCTGGGCATCCCAGGGAAACAGAAACTAGCTGATTGGTGGAGTTCCCACTCCTACATTGTCTGTGAGAAACTGAATACCAGTATACCGGGTCCTCCCAGATGAGGCCATGGGACCACTGAAGATGTGGTACAGAAACCATCTCCTACCTCTGAATTAGGCAGTACGTGTCTCCCAGCAGCATACATTACCACCCGTAGAACCTTGCCCAGAGAGGAGGAGTCCAGTGATCTATACACAGCCGCCTTCCTCTGTGCTGAAGAAAGAGGAGGATAGTGATTAGGAGGAGACTATATGAACTGGCTATTGTCACTCAAGGTCTTTGAAGTGGATCCACCCATGTCAGACATGAGAACTGGACCAGGAGCACTTAGGCCAGAAGCACCTGAATTTGTGCCCCATGTGCAGAAATAGGAGCACTAGTAAGGCAGGCCAGTGAGCAATTCACGCAACAGCCAGAAATGCAGAATGAGAGACGACCAAGATGCCTAAGCCTGCCATACCCCCAGAGAAAGTCCTGTCCATCCCAGCTGAACCTAGAGAATCAAGACCAAAAAGGGTGATTCATCCTCCGCAGAGGCTGACATATGACTCTTTGGGCCGCAGGATGGCAGAGGTGGCATTCACTGCCAGGCGGGCCTCAGAAGCACAATTGCAGCCCAATGAACCTGTGGGGAAGGGCATGCCAGAGCCTCCAACACACCCATAGACCCCGTTGATAGGAAATGCTATAGATTAGCATCATCTCACCAGTGAGAGACATATAATGTACATATGGGCTATTAGTGAACTGGTTCTCTCTCTTTGGGGGACCAAATAAATTTGGGTGGAGGGAGGAGGGGTGACAAGGAGGATGGGTGTAGGAAGGGTGATGAGGAAAGCAGTGTCAATGGGCACAATCAGCAGGGCAGCCCTTTTGGGAGTAGCACTATACATATAATATTCCTTTTGTGGATTGCATTCATTTACTTTGCCCAAAAGTGACCCACTGAAAATGGTTAGGTAGTGTTTGGCAATATAATTTTTTGCATATGTCAAAACCCAGTGGACTTCCCTACCCATAGTAAGATGGATTATAAATACCTTTCTCCATGTTAAAATTACAGTTGAATTTCTATTGTATACATTTAAGTAAAAAAAAAGTATGATTTGTTTGGAAGACTTCAAACCAAATATATAATATTATATATTTGGTTTGAAGTCTTCCAAACAAACCACACGTTTTATATTTCGATATTATATCTAGAGTTATAAGCCCTCGCTTCAAAATGAATCCAACCTTCCCTAATTTAAGTGCCTTCTTGATATGTGCACTACAGTTCCAGAATTCTCAGCAATGTTCATACAGGTTAGAAAAATCTGAGAAAGGATACGTGTGATGGAGAGTTTGTAGTCATATCTGTTAAGTCTTTTAAATGAATGACAGGACATCAAGGATCTGAAGGTTGAGAGGCAATTTCAGTATTTTTTTTAAAGGCACTGTAAGAGGATCAGTGTGAAGTCAGTTACGTTTTAATTACCCATGTTAGATTTTTTTCACTTTCCCATTTGGAAGACAGGGTGCAATTCCAGTGCTTTGAAGCAGAATACTAAATTGAGCAGACTTGATGCCATCAGAAATGCATTTTTTTTCTCTTTCATAAAAATATTTTGAGTTTTCTGGATGCTCCCTTTAAGAAGTAGGCACTGAACACTGTTGGAATAGTTAAATCAGGGCAGTGTTGTAGTAGTCATGGAAGACAGCTGTGCTTTTTTTTTTTGAATTGTATGATGATGATAATGTGCCATCACATTGATATTGGCTCTTAGTGAACATATAAATAGATTTTTTTCCAAGATGATATACCTTCAGTATGGTTGTTCAGGTCTTGCAGTGATGTGCCCATTGCTGCTGTAATTAAATCCATCTACTTTGTTGTTTTTGGTCCTCTTTTTCTTTCTGTCCATGGATTTTGTAATACCATATGATTATTTTTCAGGGAATGTTGGGATAATTTTGTATAAAGTTCCCATTTCATTTAATCTCATAGACAGCCTGCCAAACAATTTGTTGCCATAATTCAGGTCTTGGAATTCTGCATGGCTTTATCATAGAACATACAAATAAATAAGATAGGTATCAAAACTCCTGGTACTACATATATATATATATATTTAATCATCAACATACAGCGCCTTCACGGAACCGGTTGGAACCCATGGACACCATCTTTGTCAAAAATGTAAAGGAAGATGGGCCAGCACACCAGGCTGGTCTCCAGACAGGTAAGACAAGAATGTCTTTATTACAGCTATATATCAGTATTCTAATGACATGATCAACCCATTTCCCATAGTATTAGTTACTATGCACTAATAGCACATGGGAATGGTTGGATCTGTGTTGAAACAACCAGTCTTCCTAGATGTTACCTCCTGCATCACATCCTTTTCTTTTTTCCTGAAGGAGACTGAAGCAGAAAAGAGGGATTGGGAAGATAAATTCCACATGCTATTGAAAAGTTTCCTCCTTTTCTTTTTCTCTTCTTGAAGAATAAAAACCAAACCAGATATAGAGATGGAATGTCTGGGATGGTTCATTTTTCACTGGATATCTCAATTATGTAAGAGATAAGGATTAATTCACCTCACATCAGCAGTTGCCAAGACCCTTGGGACAGAGGATTAAGTTAAATCTTATGCATGATTACATTTACCTCTTGGGAGGCTAACTAGTGCACCAAGGTCCTCATTATTGGCTCACTTAAGAGTTTTGTATAACATGACTTTATGTAGAAGTTTGAAGAAACAATTCTCATTTGATTTTTTCCTCCTCTTTTTTCATGCTAAATTATTTGGAGATCTTCATATTAGTAAACTAAAATGAGCACTGTGCAAATATGGAAAATGCTCCACGTTGCTGCCTTATATGCATTCATCTCTCCCAATTTCCTTGGTTTTACTGTATACATAAAAACATTGTTCCCTATGATTCTTTATTTCTCTATACAAATCAGGAAATAGTGTGGAATCTGTTTTCCTACCCATCTATCAGGTTCTGTCTGAAGATACCAGCTTTTTCCAAAATAAGCTTATAGTCTTCAATATTAATTAAAGCTCCTAACCAGTTTCCATTTTAAATGAGACTTTAAGCAAAAAAGAATCATTTATAGCTGATCTCCACCATACATTTATTATCATTGTATGAGGAATTGCAGATTTACCATCATCAATCTCAGCAATCTCTCTTACACTCATATTCTCTTTGAAAGAGGGTGATTCGAGATTTACAAATTTGAATGGAAAGTAACCTGCTTTCTATTTATAAATTGCCTCCATTAATGTAATGGAAAAACTGATCAATATTCCATCTGTTCAAGTTTTAACAATGTATATAAAATTTGCCTGGAATGATTTCCTATATTAATAATATAATATGTTTTTGTTGTTTCCTTCTTTTTTCTATTTTATGTTGATTTGTGTCTTTTTACCTTTAAATTTTGTTATTTTTAGAAATTAAAATAACACATTTTTAAAAAACAATTACTTTATTCCAAAAAGCATCTGTTGCATTTTCAAGTTATGCTGTTTTTAAAGTGCTACTTTTCCTACTCCAGAACATCTAAATTCAAAGAGTTTTTTTTTTGAAAAAATGTAGTTTGTACCTTGCTCTCTTCCTTGCTCTCTTTGTGAATTTTAATGTTAATTTTAATTCTAATATTTGAATGCTTTATCTTGTTTTTACTTGGTTATACGCTGACTACAGTTGCCGCTAGACAAGATGGATGGCATATAAGTTAAATGAATGAATAAATAATAACAATGATTTGGCAAACTTTATCAGTAAAATATGTTTTCTCTTTTCTCTTCTTTGCCTTCAGTGCAAGATGCAATGGATGTAACAAAGTTGTGCTTTCTCAGTTTCCTATTTTTTTTTTTTTGCAGGTGATCGACTGGTTAAAGTAAATGGTGAAAGCATCATTGGGAAAACCTATTCACAGGTTATCAGCCTCATACAGAACTGGTGAGTTGTTTCCACTATCCTTCCTCTTACAGATCTGTTATAGATACCAGTACTATCCTGTAAACTTCACAGCATTGGAAGCAAGGAACAGATATAACTGATTCTGCCAATTAGATGGACGAAACCATGTGAAAACAAAAAAATGTGTTAGGCCTAAGATCATAGTCCTTGATGCTGCCACTTTCTTTCTTTATTCTCCTCCTCTCAAATGCTGTTGGAGGATTGATGGTAAGGCTCTTGTACCTGGCCTCCAAATATTCTCTTGATTGCAACAAAGCATGTTGGCCTTAGGGCAAAACTATGAGGAGTACATCTCTTGGAGAAATGTGGGCAGAGTTCATGCAAATTGTGAAGAACCTTTCAGTGCATTGTTACAATATATCAATCTTTCCCAAAGTTTCATTGTATTGCTTTTATGGTTTATTTGTGTATATTTGAGTATTTGCGTTTTTAGGGGAAGTGTCTACATTAAGATTACACTAAGAGAGGTTTGATGGCAAAAGATTTAGGAGCCCCTGCCTTAGAAGATGGTAGCTAGGGCTTGCAGAAGAAAATAAAAGAAGCCTCTTAGTCATCTTCTCCATTGTCTTTTTTGGCAGTGTAATTTAATTGGCTATAGAGAAAAGTTACATTCCTTTCCTTTGCTCAAAATTAAAATGAACTGCTTGCTAAATATGGCTCTAGGTTGACCCCATTTCATGTTATTTAGAATCTGCTGGCTGCATCCTTTTGCTTTCTTTATCTTACTTCCCCACGTCCTCCAAATATTTTTATCACATGGGATAAAAACTTGATTTCCCCACATAATTATTGCTGGCCTACTAACTTCACAAGTATCTATTAAGTTGGATCTGCCAAAGTAATTGCCTTAACTGTTTATTTTGGGCTGGATTTGAGGGAGAGGACTCAATACAAAGTCTATTCTGTTAGTCACAATTTTGGTTCTTCTTTTCACATTCCTCTCATTGGGCCTGTCAATTATTCACTGCACTCTCATTTGTGTGACTTTAAGAATTTGGTATTTCTCCCATTCCCCTTTCCTACTGTTAAAAATTTGGATGATAGGGGACAAGGACATTCCTCATGGCAGTCAGTCTGTTTTCTTCACAAGGACACTAAAATTAATTATGGAATCAAATTAAACTTCCAGACACAGACTAGCCTGTCTACTCAATGAGTTTATAAATCATCCTTTAATCTGGTTCTGGTAATAAGGGTAGCGCTAGTCATTTGGCACTTAGTTTACTCATTATTTCTTAGTTTTTTTATCCTGTTATGTTCACCACCTTATTTATAAAACAATATCTAATATCCCTTCCTCCTCCTATTTTCATTACAACTGCAACCCCTGTGAAGTAGGTTGGGCTGAGAGAGAGCGACCAAAGTCACCCAGCTGGCTTTCATGCTTAAGGTGGGACTAGAACTCACAGTCTCCTGGTTTCTAGACTAGAGCCTTAACCACTACACCAAATTGGCTTTCTCCCCAAATCCGACAGATTCAGAATTTAATCACAAAAAATAATACCCAACATGAAAATTGAATGATTTCTCCAAAATTCTCAGGGTGTTTCTTAAGGGCAGGTCTCCCCCTAGTGGTTTTGTAAGCACACTTCTGAAAAGTTTTCCACAGAGGAATTTTGCTCAAGGTAACATTGATGTTTGGTGCAAATCATGACATGAAAATAGCCAAATGAATTTTGTGGTGTCATGATATATTCTCCCCAACCATTGTACCATGATGTAGTAAGCAAATATATAATTTAATATAATTATGTTGCCCTATGTCTCCCATTATTCCACTTCCCACAGATGTCCATGCAGCTATTGGAATTCAATGCGATTGAATTGAATTGAATGAAAATGTGGAAAGTCAAGAAGGCTGCATATTGCCAGACATATTTTTACACTGAAAGTCAGAATGATCATACAGACTTTGTATGGCAATGGCAATTTTTCTGGGAACTTTTCTCCTTTATGTGAATTTCTAAAATAGATTGTTTCATCAGATTGTTTGAAAACTATGGAGAAAACGTATTAGAACTTATCTTCTCACCATTACTTTTAGAAGAACAACATCTCTTAAGCTTACAACTCTGCAGGTGAAAAAGCTGTTAGTGAAATTTTTTAAAATTTAAACCAGACAAACAAAAAGGGGTTTTATTTGAGAAAGAAAATACAGAATTCTAAACTAATATTGCTGAAATCGGTTTGGCTATATGTACTGAGTTTCAGTGTTTATGCACAGATTCTTACAAACGGAGTAAAATGTAGAACTTGATTTAATATTTCACTGAAGATCTACAGTGAGACTGGAATCCATACAAATTTACATATATGTCAGGTCCTATAAAATCCTTTATTGACTATTCACTCATTGCTTTTCCAAAGACAGATTGTTGTTTGCTTCCATTGAGATAAATTGTAAGTCAATCCTTAAAACAATTAGAAGTTATTTGTATCCATTGTAGAATCTTGCATTTTCATTATTCAAAAGATAAATAGTCTAGAACAATAACAGTAACAATGTGGAACTTTGGAAAACAAACAGACAGACATCTGGCCCACAACATGCCTGACATCACTATTGTAGGAAAGAAAAAAGTCTGGTTCATTGATATTTCAATACCAGGTGATGCACAAATTGAAGAGAAACAGCTAGAAAAAAAATAATAAAATATTGCGATCTGCAAATTGAAGTTGAGCATTTATGGAGGAAGAAATCAATGGTTACACCAATAATAATAGGAGCAATATTCAAAGAGTTGCTTAGACACATGGAAATTTTGAACTTATTAGACTTGAATATTCAAACTTTACAAAAAAAACCATCTTTCTTGAAACTGCCTATATGTTCAGACCAGGGGTGAAATGTAAAATTTGTTACTACCGGTTCTGTGGGCGTGGCTTGGTGGTGGTGGTGGTAATGTGACTGGGTGGGCGTGGCCAACTTTAAAAAAAAAAAAATCTTTTCAAAGCATTTTTTCTAATGCCTCTGCTGATCAGGCAACTCAGCTGGGATCATCAGAGAGGCTTTTTAAAAAATGCTTTGAAAAACCTCTCTGCCGATCAGGCAACTCAGCTGGGATTGTCAGAGACTTTTCAAAGCATTTTTTTTACCACCTCTTCAGCCAAGAGGTTGCAGAAAAAAATGCTTTGAAAAGCCTCTGACGATCCCAGCTGAGCTGCGTGATCATCAGAGGCTTTTTTTTTTAACTTTTAAAAGCATTTTTTCGTCGGAAGAAGTTGTAGAAAAAATGCTTTTAAAAGTAAAAAAAGAAAGCCTCTGATGATCGTGTGGCTCAGCTGGGCATGGTGGGGGGGGGCGCAAGGATTTTTGCTACCGGTTCTCTGAACCACCTGCCGCCATCACTACCAGATTGGGCGATCCGGTCCAAACCGGGAGCATTTCACCCTTGGTTCAGACATTACCTTAATAGCTCTTAAGTCCTTGGTTAGGACTTGAACTGTTAAGTTTTTACCAGTCTCAGACTGTGAATGGAATTGAAAGTTAAATCAACAACAACAACAACAACAACAACAACAATACAAGAGCTGGATTAGATCTTGAAGAACCAACATCTAGATCTGAATTAACTGAGAAGATTAAAATTCAGATGGAAAATGCTGAAAGAATTTGATTGCCAAAACTGAATCAAGTTAGCAAGAGAAGTTTAGATAAATTATTGAAGAATGTGAATGAAGCTCTTGACACTACTCCAACAGAAACATTACCTCAAGCAACCAACTAATGTACGCAGCAGTTATGTTACTACTGAAAAATTGGGCTTGAAAATTAGAAAGAATAAAGCAATTAAGAAGGGAAAAGCAAAGTGGAAAATCCGGCTGGAGTTAACAATAAAGAGAATTCGATTGGATTTAAATTATAAGGATTATAAGGATTATAAGTAATTTGAAGAATTTGAGGCAAGAAAATCCGAAGAATAAAAAAATCAGAATTAACCTGACGACAAGATATGACCTGGAAAACAAGGAAATTGCAGTTGTGGTTGAAGAGTTGAAACGAAGAGGTGTAGCTATTGCAGGGAAAATAAAGTTATAGGATATCTGAATAATGCAGTTTCAGTAAAATTCATAATTTTGAGCGAATCAGCATCATTTCTATAAGACCCTTGAAAGTGGACATGGTGCTACCACAAGTGAAAAACCGAGCAAAAAAATACCCTGAAATTTTGGAAGAACTTGCCGGAAACAAGAACCACAATGAGAATGCAAAGTGGATCAAGCAGGTTGAAAGCACTGTAAAAATGACTAGAATGGAACAAAAGAAATGGGGCAAAAGCAAGCAACAAAGGTCAAAAACTGAAGTGTTCTTGGTTTAGATGAGCTGCATGGATTCTGATTGAAATCGCTAACATGTTTGCATGAAAAATTAGATGAATCAGTTCTGGAAGCACCAAAAAGTGAAAAATGGAAGAACTGGAATAACCTTTTGATTCAGAAGAATGCAGAAAAGGAAAATAAACCCGAAAATTACAAGCTGATCACTTGCCTGCCAACAACATACAAATTACTTACAGGCATTATTGCAAACCAAATTTATGGATGTCTAGAAAACAAGGATTTGCTACCTGTAGAACAGAAAGGGTGCAAAAATTCAAGAAGAATCAGACAATTGATGATTGATTAACTGGTTTTGGAGAATTCAAAGAAAAGATGATGAAATTTGTTCATGGCCTGGATTGATAAGAAAGCATTTGATTCTGTTCCACATAGCCGGATTGAGAAATGCTCAGACATTTTTGGAATTAGCAGCAACATCTAGAAATTCCTGGAAGACTTCCATGAAGCTATGGCAAACTAAGTTTATGGCCTGTGGAGAAGAACTTGATGAATTGAAAATCAAACAAGGAATCTTCCAAGGCGGCTCATTGTCACCTCTGTTATTCGTACTTTTGATGGTGCCACTAAAAAGCATTTTGAACAAATTGTGGCTATGAATTGACTAAAAGAGTGTTGGAAATTTCCCATTTGCTCTACATGGATGATATGAAACTATTTGGAAAAACAAAAGCTGAATTGAGCTCACTGTTGAAAAGCACTGAGTTTAGCAGATACATTGTAATGCAATTTGGCATTGACAAATGTGCAACAATTGCTGTTAAGGCAGGAAAAATTATTGAAGATGATGGATTCAAACTTGATAATGAAGAGTTGATAAAAGCAGTAACACCAGAAGAATGGTATAAGTACTTAGGAATTTGGAAGCCTCTGACCTGCTGCACAACCAAGTCAAGGAAGCTACTTCAACAAAATACATAAAGTGAGTCCGGAAAATCTTGAGACCAAAGCTAATTGGAGGAAATATCATAAAGACAATTAACATCTGGGCAGTGCCTGCAATACGATACTCAGTTGGAATAATTGATTGGACTCAGCTAGAACTTGATAACATGGATCAAAAGTCAAGAAAATTAATGACAATGTACCATGCCGTGCACCCAAAAAGTGATATTGATCGATTGTATTTGCCTAGATCTCAGAGTGGCAGAGGACTCTTATAGGTGAAACAAACTGTGGAAGAAGAAAACATGGCTTAAACGACTACATTAAAAAAAAGCAAAAGAGCCTTTGCTGAAGGAGGTGAACAAGGGAAACCTCTTGAAAACAATGATAATGAAAGTAGAATATCAAAAGGAAACAATTGAGCATCAAGTTTCTAACTGGAAAAAGAAGCCTATGCATAGTCAACATCTTAAGGACATTGAAGGAAAGATATATACAAAGCTAATATGGAGATGGCTGAGATCAGGGATGCTAAATAAAAACTGAAGGCTTCATTTTAGCTGCCCAAGAACAAGACCTGCAAAACAATTCCATGAAAGCAAAAATTTAACTTGTCAATAACAACCGCAAATGTTGCTTATGCAATGAGAAAAATGAAACTGGATCATTTTATCAGTGATTGCAGTAAAATCTCACAAACTGGTTATCTACAATGTCATGATCAGCCACAACTCAGCAAACAATTGCTGTGGCAGTGCCATTCAGATCTGCCCATTGATGAAATTTCCATCTGTCAATTATAAAAGCTACACTCCTTGGTCCACACATATACTATGCCAATACATTATGAATCCTAGGTTTTTAGGAAGAACTCAATGGATAATCAGTTCAGTGCCTGCCAAAGATATAATGGCTCCCTCAGATGCCAGATCAGATAATGTGGAAGGGCCAGATCCGGGGACATCAGAGAGGGACGATGGGTAATGTCAGGGGGATGTGGAAGGCTCTGGGTCAGAAGCAGATCATCAAGGTGAGATGGTGTGGAGAATAGTGGTGGAATCTGTAAGCGAGCAACTGGATGAAAGCTGGCTATGCAGGCAAAAGGAGAGACTCAGCTGCTGCCAGTGAGCACAGTCTGCATGCATGCAGTCTGCATGCTCTCTTCTTTGGATCTGTTGATTTCATTGGGCCTTTACTCCTAGACTCCTGTACTATGGCCTTTATTGACTTCATTGTGCCATGATCCCATTGACTCTGTGGTTTCTCATGTCTTGGATTAGTCATTGTGTTTGTTGAGCTTTGGCTTCACTGACTTTGCTGGGAGCAGCTTTCTGAAGCATTGAAGTCGGGACCTGGGGAATGATAAAGGAGCTTGGCCGTGTGGCATATATACATTAAACCCCATTTGCGTGTGTATGTATGGACTGGGACATGGCAGTTTGTTTCTGACCTAAGCATTTTCCAGGAAATAGTCCCACAAGCTCAGTTCCATGAAGCAGCTACTTGTTGACAATGCCTGTCTGGCCCAAGAAGTTGCCTTCTATTGTTGCAGTGGGTCAGTTGCAAGTGTCTGGGCCAGCCCAACCCAGTCTCTGTGCCAGATAAATTTGATGGCAGATTGGCACAGTTTCTAGTGTTTTTGGCCAGTGCTAGTTGTTCATGAGTTTGTGAGCAGGGACTTTCAGACTGGGACAAGGTAGAATTCATGATTAGCCTGTTGACAGGTCCTGCAGCCAGGTTGGCCACCCCATTTCTTACTCAGCCTAGCCTGCTTGGTGGTGACTTTGCCGGTTTTTGTGCTCAGTGGAAGTTCATTTGTCATGGCAGAACTGCCAAGAACACAGCCCCAGCAAACTAAGGACAGCCGCAGGTTGGGATCAGTTATTTTTCCTGGGCCATTACAGAATTAACACTTGAGCACCCACAGAAGTCACTTGGGACTGGTGACAGCCATTTATAGCATTTAGCAATAGCACTTATATACCGCTTTATAGTCCTCTCAAGTGGTTTACAGAGTCAGCATATTTCCCCCAACAATCTGGGTTGCCTCTTTACCAACCTCAGAAGGATAGAAAGCTGAGTCAACTTTGAATCAGACAGGATCAAATTCCGAGAACTGGAAAGCAGAATTAGCCAGCAATGCTGCATTCCAACCACCGCACCATTATGACTACAGAGGACTCTGTACAGAGAGACACAGCTGCAGCCAGGAGATTTGGATGACCAGGCAGAACCAATGGGTGGAGAAGAGGTGCATCTGCAGTTGGTTAGCAGGGATGAGGAAGAATTGCTACCTCCCCCTAAATCAAGGGGGGATGAATGAAGGGAGGTACGACAGAGATCAGTGTGGCTGCTTGCAAGCAGGCAGCCTGGCCCCTCCTATTGAGCTGTACCAGTTAGCGGCTACTTCAGCCAACTGGGGAATAATATTATTTTGGATGGCGATGCTTAGCTGATCCAAGAAGACGCCCGTCTATTATCACAGCTGGTCCATTTGCAAGTATTCAGGCTATTAGACTCTGGCCTAAATGCCAAGTTTGTTTGCCGGATAAATTTGATGGCAGGCTGGCACAGTTTCCAGTGTTTTTTGATCACTGCTAGTTGGTCATGAATTTGTGAGCAGGTTTTTCAGACTGACTGAAACAAGGTGGAATTCGTGGTTAACCTCTTGAGGTCCTGTGGCCAGTTCGGCCATCCCATTTCTCACTCAGCCTGCCTTTGGTGACTTTACAGGGTTTTGTGCTCAGTTGAAGTGCATTGTCATGGCCCCATCGGAGGTTGGGTCCAAGGAGCCGGGGCCGACAGAGGAAGATTGCACAGCCTCTCTGGCCCTGAAGGAGCAAATGGAGGAGCAGGATGAGGCAGCCCCTGGTCCCTTGGACTTGGGAAGGGTCTTCAGAGAGGAAGAGAGGGTGCAGAATGACTGAGCGAGGGGGGAGGAGCTCCAGAGCTCCGGAGAAGAGCAACTGCTTCCCTGCCTGATGAGCACGGAAAATGGAGAGGAGGTCGGAGCAGCGCAGGACAACCCGGTGACTCGGGAGGAGGGCACCCCACCTCTCATCACCAGGCTCACCTGGGGAATAAGATTTAAGGAAGCACTGTGGGGAGAGACATTTCTTGGGAACAACATGCGTTGCATTTTTCCAGCCACACTTGCGATTATCAACATCTTGCTATCTGGCTTTGCCTTGCTTTGCTGTGCTTCAACTTGCCTTTCCTTGTCTAGCCTGACTTTGAGTGAGCTCGCAGCAACACCGCTCTGCTCTGCGCTTTTGCTGCAGCCCCAGCAAACGTTCGGAGTGACAAGGATGCGCTGTGATCAGGTTTTCCATACCACTTCTGCTCCCAGGACTGTGCTGCTCCTCTGGACGTATAGCAGACAAGAACTATTGGAAGTGTGGGTGGGTGTTTAGAGCTCTGCCCTTGAATTTGCAGTGAACTGTCGGGATTTTGGGGAAAGGTTGGAGCAATAAAAGGGAATTAAGCCGTCCCTTTGGCTGTGTTGCTTCAGTGCATAGACGGGGTCATTACAGCATTTTTGAGGATCCTATGAAAGCCCAAACTACGAACAGGCATTTGCAAGAGGTGAAACAATCAGCAGCAGGAGGCTGGCTACCTTAGTGACTTTCACCTTGTAAACCAGGAAATGAAATGAAATGAGGAGGCCCTTACAGACCAGTTTCAGGATTGCGAATCAATTGGATTAGTAGGCAAGGCAGGAATGTCTCCAACCCTTCAGGAGTTGCTACACCTGTGTCTTTGTATTCATAGCTATCTTGAGCAAAGAATAGTGAGGAGGAGCATAGGAGGTTCATCAGGTTCTGGGGTGGTGCAGGAGGCAATACCAACTCATAAGAGACACATGCCAATCAGAAACGCAGGACTGCGCCTGATGAAGGTGGCAGAAGGACCACCGGTGTTGGGAAAGGCTCTGCCTGCACTATGGGGGCAGCTCACTTTGCAAACTAGAACAGAGGCCACATGAGGTTCCCAGGGCCAAATTCCCTCTCCTCCAGCATTCTTAGGCCAGTAATAGGCTTGCCTTGAGCAACTGAGCAGATCACTGGATCTGCCAAGAACATACCCCAGGAAACGGAGGAGAGTTGCAGATAGGGATTGATTATCTCTCCTGGAGCACTGCAGCAATTAACTCTTGGGCACTCACAGAAGTAAGTTGGGTCTGGTGACAGCCATTTATAGCATATAGCTATAACACTTACATCATAGTGCTTTACATCCGTTGTTACCGCCACCTTTTCAGGCCCAGACAATCCAATTCTGGGATAGAGTGAGCAGATGACAAGGAAGAACCAGAGGAGATCCCTTCCAATGAAGTGGCTGTGTTGATTCCATGAACGGAAATCAGCAGTGCAGTGCATTTTAAAGTAATTTAGTTTGATGGCCTGAAAACTTTCAGAGAAATGCCTTACTTGCTGGTTGCTCATTCAGAAAACATCTGACCAGAAGTATGCATCTGAACAAAGGTTCAGATTCTTAAAAACAGCAGCAGTATACAAGGTACTTTGGGAGGGTAAGTTGGGAAATATTTTGGATTTCTGTAACTTATCTCTACATTGCTACAGTGGCTGTGTATCCAGATATATTTATTTATTGGTCTGGGTCGGAGGCATATCAATTAGCATAGGCAAGGGGTATTAGCTATCCTAATTATTGTGGTATATAAGGGTCATAGGAACTCTGTGAAGTTATTCATTATTCATCCAGGAGCCTGGATAGCTCAGCAGACTAATGCATTGTAATTTAACTCCAGCTGTCTGCAATTAGTAAGTTCAAATCTTGCCAGGCTCAAGGTTGACTCAGCCTTCCATCCTTTCTAAGGTAGGTAAATTGAGGAGCCAGTTTGTGGGGGCAATAAGCAGACTTTGTAAAAATATACAAAAGTATGAAGGCTATTGCTTAACGCATTGTAAGCCGCCTGAGTCTCCGGAGAAGAGCGGCATATAAATCAAATAAAAAAATAAAAATAAAAAATAAAAAAATAATTATGTGTACATCAAAATGTGACATATATATCACATATACAAAGTGATGACATCCTGGCTTAGAATGCTCCACATTTAACTAAGAGCAGAGATGGCACAGTGGTTAGAGTGCAGTACCGCAGCTACTTCAGCTGACTGCTAGTTCAGCAGATCAGCGGATCAAATCTCACCGGCTCAAGGTTGACTCAGCCTTCCATCATTCTGAGGTGGGTAAAATGAGGACCCAGATTGTTGGGGGCAATATGCTATTTAGTATACTGTCTTTGGTGTAAGCCGCCCAGAGTCCTCGGAGAGTGGGCGGCATAGAAATATGACTAATAAATAATAAATAAATAAACTATGCTTGAATAAGTGTGGATAACTGATGTGGCTGTACCAGGGAATGGTAGAATAGTATTCCACCATCGCAAAGTATCAAGATCTGAAAAGTTGAAAGATTATGGCATTAACTGTCCATGGTAGTGCCATTGATTATCAGCACACTGGAAGCTACTGTAACGGTTTTGCTAGATGCTGCCTCGCACAACAAGGAAGAGACGGCTTTAGAGATTTTGGAACGGGGCAGAGAGGAGTGTCATGAAGATGCGATGATTCTGACCCAGGAGGCAATAGGAAAGAGGAAGAGGAGAGGCCAGATACCTTGGAAGGGCTGTTGGAAGAGTGACCGGACGAGCATATAGCTAAAGAGGAGAGAGGAGAGACACAGCTGCAGCCAGGAGACTTATTATTATTATTATTTTTATTTAGGAAATTTATATTGCAGTCTATTCACACGAGGCGACTCAGGGCATCTTACAAGAATATAAAAATATCATATAGAAACAATAAAACTAATAAAAGAGAGAATTACCGTATTTTTCGGAGTATAAGAAGCACCTACCTTTTTTGGTGAGGAAAAGAAGAAAAAGAAATCTGCCTCTGCCTCTGAGAAATTTTGCCTCGTTGCAGCAAACAGACTGCTTTATTTTCACTTTCATTTTCAGCATAGCTTGATTAGCACAAGGAAAAAAAAAAATCTGCTCCAGCAATTTACCTCTTTGCAGCAAGCAGCAGAGCTCTGTGCAAAACAGCTGAGAGCAAATCAGCTGAGAGTTGGGAGGCCGATCCAATCAACTTGTGCTAATTAGGCTGTGCTGAAACTGAAAGGACCTGTTTTTTCTTGCTATTTGCTTGCAAGGAGGTAACTGCTGCGAGGCAGAGGCCAAAGGGTGGGGGCCATTGGTAGGTGGGGCTACATTCAGTGTATAAGATGCACCTAAATTTTTACTCCCTTTTAGGGGGGGAAAAGTGTGTTTTATATTCCGAAAAATATGGTATATATAATAAAATAACATAACTCCCCACCCCCACCCCCATCCCTGCTCTGGTGAAAAACACATCATACAAGCAATTTAATGGGCTCCATCCCGCTCTGTGTTCCCCAGGTCCGCTGGCAGAACCAGGTCTTCAGCACCTTCTAGAAGAGTGTTAGAGTGTGTGTGTGGGGGGGGGTGCATTCTAATCTGGGGGGGATAATGTTCCAAAGAGAGGGAGCCACCACAGAGAAGACATGTATGACCAGGCAGAAGCAATGGGCGGAGAAGAGGTGCACCTGCAGTTGGTTTAGCAGGGATGAGGAAGAATTGCTACCTCCTCCACCTCAAGATGGACGAAGGGAGGCACAACAGAGATCAGTGTGGCTGCTTGCAAGCACACAGCCTGGCCCCTCCTAATGAGCTGTACCAGTGGGCTGATCTGTTTGCTTCCCTGCTGTGTGTATGTGCCCTGACTTCATGTTTTCCTGATTCTGGACCTATGCCTTGGTTTCTGACCTCATAACTGGACCTTATAGTTTAGCGCTTGGATTCTGGGCTTTGGCTTTGGTTACTGTATGTGGAACTCGGACTTGTGCCTGGACTTTGGATTTTTGTGTGTGGATTTGCAAACTTGTGGCTTGTGCTCGGACTTTGAACTTGCTTTTGACTTCATGCCTTGGCTATGCTGATTTGGATTCATTGGGACTTTGCGTTTCTTGTGATTAGGATCTGAGGAATAATATTAGGGACTAGCAGTGCTTAACTAAAGCTGTAAAAATCCCTGATCTTTGCATTCATGGACACACCAAATCAGCGACATCGAACAATTTTGTATGACAATGCTTAGCTGATCCAAGAAGATGCCCGTCTATCATTGCAGCTGGCTCAGTTGCAAGTATCTGGGCCATTAGACCCCCTACATAAATGCCAAGTTTGTTTGCTGGATAAATTTGATGGCAGGCTGGCACAGTAATTCAGTATTGTTTGACCAGTGCCAGTTCTTCATGAATTTGTGAACAGAGATTTTCAGACTGACTGGATAAGGTGGGATTTGTGATTAGCCTGTTGACAAGTCCTGCGGCCAGGTTGGCCATCCCATTCAGCGGCTCTTGCGTGACTTTGCAGGGTTTTGTGCTCAGTTGAAGTGCAAGTTTGAGGACCCTGAGAAACTCCAGACCACCAAGAGGCATCTGCAGGAGTTGATACAGGTGGCAGAAGTTGGCTGACTACATTGGGTACTTTCACCTGGTAGACCAGGATCTAAAATGGAATGAGGAGGCCTTTACAGACCAGTTTCAGGAGAGGAGAAGCCATTTGTTGCTTTAGCACTCTTCGTAGTGCTTTATAGCCCTCTCAAATGGTTTACAGAGTCAACATATTTGCCCCAATGATCTGGTTCCTCTTTTTACCAACCTCAGAAGGATGGAAGGGTGAGTCAGCCTTAAACCAGACAGAGTCAAACTCTGAGAACTGAAATGGAGAATTAGCCTGAAATACTGCATTCCAACTACTGTGCCATTATGGCTCTTCTCATCATTTTTATTCTCTCCCTTTTCATCCTTGGCACTATTACCCTTTACTTAAACGGGATCTGTAATTAGGGTATGAGGGGGATGAGCCATTTTCAGGCCCAGCCATTCCGTTCTGGGATAGAGTGAGGAGAGGATAAGGAAGAACCAGAAGGGAACTCTTCCAATAAAGTGGCTGTGTTGAGTCCATGAATGGAAATCAGCAGTGCAGTGCATTTTAAAGTAATTTATTTGATGGCCTGAAAAATTTCAGAGAAGTGCCTTACTTGCCAGTTGTTCATTCAGAAAACATCTGACCAGAAGCGTGCATCTGAGCAAATGTGTATTCTTAAAAAAAGCAGTAACAGCATGACAAGGTACTTTGGGACAGTAAATTGGGAAATACTTTGGATTTCTGTAACTTAACTCTATATTTTGCTATTGTGGCTGTTTATTCAGGTATATTTATTTATTGGTCTGGGTTGGAGGTATCTCAATTAGCATAGGCAAGAGTTATTAGCTATGCGAGATCCTAATTATTGTGGTAAGGAACACCTAGAACTCTGTGAAGTTACTCATTATGTGTACATCACAAAATTACATATATATCACATATACAAACATCCTGGCTTATAATGACATCCTTGCTTATAATGTCCCAGATCTAACTGTGCTTGAAAGGAAGTAAGTGTGGATAATAGATGTGGCAACATCATGGACTAGGAGGCAATAAAAAAGAGGAAGAAGAGACGCCAGAAATCTTGGAAGGGCTGTTGGAGGAGTGACCAGACAAAAACCTAGCTAAAGAGGAGAGAGAGGAAACATAGCTACAGTCAGAAGACTTGAATGATATGGCAGAATCAATGGGTGGAGAAGAGGTGCATCTGCAATTGGTTAGCAAGGATGAGGAAGAATTGCTACCTTCCCCTAAACCAAGGTACACAGGGCTAAACGAAAGGAGGTACAACAGAGATCAGTTTGGCTGCTCCCGCCTAATAAACTGTATCAGTTGGCGGTTACTTCACCCATCTGGGGAATAATATTAGCAACTAGCAGTGCTTAAATAAATCTGTAAAACTCCCTGGTCTATGCATGCATGGCAAGTCAGCGACATCAAACAATTTTGGATGACAATGCTTAGCTGATCCAAGAAGATGCCCGTCTATCATTGCAGCTGACCCAGTTGCAAGTATCTGGGCCATTAGACACCAGCATAAATGCCAAGTTTGTTTGCCAAATAAATTTGATGGCAGGCTGGCACAGTAATTCAGTGTTGTTCGACCAGTGCCAGTTCTTCATGAATTTGGGATTCGTGGGATTCATGATTAGCCTGTTGACAGGTCCTGCAGTCCTGCAGTCAGGTTGGACACCCCGTTTCTCACTTGACTGATCTTGGGTGACTTTAACTTTGCTGGGTTTTGTGCTTAGTTGAAGTGCAAGTTTGAGGATCCTGTGAAAATCGACTACCAACAGCATCTGCAGGAGTTGAAACGGGTGGCAACAGGTTGCCGACTACATTGGTGACTTTCGCTTGATAAACCAGGAGCTAAAATGGATTGATGAGGCCTTCACAGACCAGATCAGGAGGGGTGAAGTAGGCAAGGCAGAAATGCCTCCAACCTTTCAGGAGTTGATGCACTTGTGTTTTCATATTAATAGCTGCCTTGAGCAAAGAATAGTGAGGTGGTGCAAAGCAGGGTTGCCATGGTGGTGTGAGAAGCTCATAAGGAACCTATGCAAGTCAGACATACTTGACTGCATGAGACAGGCACAAAATGGCCACTGGCATTGGAAGGACTCTGCCTGCATTGTGGGGGCAGGTCATTTGACATACAAGAATAGAGACCACGTGAGAGTCCCCAACATCAAATATATTCTCCCCCAACAATCTCAGGCCAGCCCTTTGTCCAGCTTGACCAAGCTGGGAGACCACCAGAGCTGCCACGAAAAACTGGGGACAACCGCAGGTTGGGATTGGTTATTTTTCCTGGGGAGTTACAGAATTTACACTCGAGCACCCAGATAAGTCACTTGAGATTGCTCATTCAGAAAGCATCTGACCAGAAGTGTGCATCTGAGCAAATGTGTATTCTTAAAAACAGGTGCAGGATTTGTGCTTAGTCTAGTGACAAGTCCTCCGGCCAGGTTGGCCAATCTGTTTCTCACTCTGTTGCTCTTGGGTGCTTTGCTTGGTTTTGTTCTTAATTGAAGTGCATGTTTGAGAATCCTGTGAAAGTCCAGAGCACCAACAGACATTTGCTGGAATTGAAATGGGTGGCAGGTTGTGGGCGAGTAAATTGGTGACTTTTGGCCAGGACCTAAAATGGAACGAGGAGGCCTTTACAGGCCAGTTTCAGGAGGGGTGAATCTGTCAGATTAGTAGGCAAGGCAGGAATGCCTCCAACCCTTCAGGAGTTGATGCCCCTGCTTCTTCATATTAATAGCTGTCTCGAGCCAAGAATGGTGCGGAGGTGCAAAGCAGGGTCGCCAGGTCTCATGGTGGTGCAAGAAGCGACACCACTTCATGAGAAACTTATGCAAGTTAGACATGCTCAACTGTGTGTGAAATAGCCAGAAAAGGACCACTGGCTTTGGAAGGATTCTACCTGCATTGTGGGGGCAGGTCATTTGGCAGAGAAGAACAGAAGCCATGTGAGAATCCCTAGCGCCAAATCTACTCCCCCCCCCAACATTCTCAGGCCAGCCCTTGGTCCAGCTGAACAACTAGGGAGACCACCAAAGTTGCCACAAACACAGCCCCAGAAAACTGAGGACAGCTGCAGGTTGGGAATCCATGAGTCCATGAATGGAAATTGGCAGTGCTTGGCATTTTAAAGTAATTTTAGTTTGATTGCCTGAAAAGTTTCAGAGAAAAGTATTACTCACCTGGTAGTTCTCAGAACATCTGACCAGAAATGTGCATCTGAGAAAAAGTGTAGTCTTAAAAACATCAGTATTTTGAAAACAGCAATACTTCAAACTTAGTAAGTGTTTACGTGATTTCAATTTTATTTTTAAAATGTTTGGTTTAGTTTAGTGCAATCTTTGTTTTGCCACTGTACTGTTTTTAAGTTTGGACAGATTGTTGGACAGAAATGGACAGATTGTTTATGTAGAATCTTTTATTTTGTGCTCTTCAGGTGAAATTAGGTAGCCAACTCAGCCAGTATCTTTTGCTGAACTGCTTGCCCAGTTATCAGCCTCCTCTTCCACAAAGACCCTGCAGGAGAAGGCAGTATGGACAATTGTTGGATCTCGCAAAGTGAGAGTTGTGGGCCACAAACACGATGCTTTTGATGTGTTGCTGCAAAATATTGATAGTGTCACTGGTGAACTTAATAAGAATAATAAGGTGGCAGGTACAGCTGTTTGTGATGATAATGACTCAACTGGGCAGGGAATTGTGGTCCATGAGGAACAAGATGTCTTGGATAAGGAAAGGCTATCTAAAAAGAAAACTATTTTCTGGTTGGTGATTCAACTGTAAGAGGTGTCTAGTTAGGAAAGGATGTGGAGGTTTTGAAAGAGGCGAGATACCTGCCTGGTGCTACACCCTGCAGAGAAAAAAAGCGAATTGTTCAGATTGTCAAGAATGCTAGTAAGGATTATGGCATTGATGTTGTTGTTCATAATGATCTGTGCAAAAAAATGTGTTTCCTGTGCAGAAAGATTTCCAGGAGTTTGGTAGCAGGTTAGGCTTCAGTCTTATTATTGTAGAGGTTTTACCTGTATATAAGGAGTGGTGTAAACCTGAAGGCTTTTGTTGTTTTGGTCGTTATTTTTAGTTGGTTTGATATAAAGGTGAATAGAAGAGATGGTTTGCATCAGTGGTGGGTTGCCTCCGTTTTGCACCGGTTCTATAGAACCAGTAGTAAAACCGGCGGGAGGCTCCGCCCACTGACCCCGAAATGCTTCTGCATTTTGAACCCACCCCTAGTTTGCATCCATTACAAAAAGGAACTGAGCTACTTAATATTAAATTTGGGGTTTTCTGGAGAAGCATTTAAACTGAATAATGGGGACAAAGAATTAATTGATACAGAATATTTCTGCTCCAGTCATCTAAAACTAATGGGGTTGTCATTGTTTCTAAGATAGATGTTTGTATGATTAATAGTAGAGCCTTCTCTGTGGGGGCACCTACGATCTGGAACGAGCTCCCCCCGGAGATACGGAGGATCCCGGATCTGCGCACCTTCCGCCGCGCGCTTAAAACGTTTTTATTTCATCAAGCTGGCCTGGCCTAAATCTTCTCTCTTTTAAAATTTTAAAATTTAAATTTTAAACACTAATTTTAATTTGTTTAATTATGGGATATTTTTAAAATTGAGCCAAATTGTTTAATCTGTTTTAATCTATTTTAAATTTTGTATTCCTGTGTTTTATCTTTTGGCTGTTCACCGCCCTGAGTCCTTCGGGAGAAGGGCGGTATAGAAATCCAATAAAATAAAATAAATAAAATAAAAATAAATAGTATTAAGGTTGTTGCTAAGAAAAAAAATCAAGATTTTGATAGCATATGCCATACCATATGCACTAATGCTCACAGTTTAGGCAACAGTCTTTGTGAACTAATAGCTATTATGTTCAAAGAGCATGGTTCTCGTTGCAATTACAAAGACATGGTTCAGGGATTCAAATAATTGGGATATAGTCTACAGGCTACATAGTATACAGAAAAGACAGTAGAAAATGGGGTGGGGTGGAGTTGCCATTTATGTCAAAAAAGGGCATAAAACTACAACTATTTCAGAAAACATGCAATCTACTTGAAACTCTCTGGGTTTGATGACAAACTAAAGAAGGATCAGTCGTCAGAATTGGTGTCATATACAGGCTTCCAGAGGATTCTGATAGCATTTGGGTTGAGGAGATAACCCAGATGGCAATCAAGGGAACAGTTGTAATCTGGACGATTTCAACATGCTCAACATTAACTGGAATCTTTCAACTGCACTTACAAGCAAGAGCCAGGGATATGTTAGAGGAATTAAAAACTGCTTTTCTAAAAAAGGCGTGTGAACAGGAAACCCCCCCCTTCTGATCCCCAAACAGCACTAGGACTTGAAAGAACTATTCAATGAGCAGAGTTCAGACATATTACCCACCCCCACCCCCACAGATTGTTCCATAGAGATACTGACGGGAGCAAAACTACCCAAGCTAAAATTTTATTCTATGTCTCCAAGGGAATTAGATGAACTCAATCTTTATAGATAAGAATCTAGCACAGGGTTCATTCAACCAGCAAAATCCCATATGGCACCACATGTACTATTTCGGGAGAAAAAAGATGGGTCTCTTCGCCTACACGTGAATTACTGTTGCTAAACGTCATTTGCGTGGAAAACGTCTCCCCCTTGCCACCTAACCAAAGGGAAGATCTTCACAAAATTAGACCCCAGGGAAGCACATTACCAGGTATGCATGGAGGAGATGAGTGGACAACAGCCCTCAATTACCTCTTGGAGAGCTTCCAATTCTGAGTGTTGCCTTTCAAACTACAAGGGGCTCTTGCAGTCTATCATGCAATTAATTAATGAAATCCTGCATGAACATTTGTATAAATGGGTCTTAGTTGACTTAGCTGATATCCTGATTTACACTGAAACTATGGAGGAACAATGAAGCTGGTCAGAGTAGCACTGAAAAAGCTCTGTGCCACTCAATTATACCCAAAGCTCTCCAAGGAGTTCCACAAGGATAAGATTAACTATTTGGGCTAACACATTTCCCACAAGGAGGTGGAGGTGAAGGTGCGAGCAATACTAGAATGGGGGAGCCCGCATACCCGAAAACAGGTCCAAAGCTTCCTGGGATTTACTAACTTCTATTGGCAATTCATCCCCTCATTTGCTCAAATAGCATTCCTTATTACTAACCTCCTAAAGACCAAGGGAGACGGGAAACCTAAGCTGAGCCAGCCAGGGATGGGTTCCACTTACCTTTACTACTGGTTCGCAGCGGGAGCGTGTGCGTGTGCTCACTTTGCTCACTCTCGCATGCATGCACAGAAGCTTCTGCGCATGCGCAGATCACCCATGATGATGTGGTGGTGGGTGGGCAGAGCCTCCTGCTGGTTTTACTACCAGTTCTATAGAACCGAACCGAACCGAACCGGGAGCACCCACCACTGGAGCCAGCCCTTCAAATGAACAATGGAAGGGCAAGCAGCTGTTGAAAAACTTAAATGTCTATTTTCAGCCAAGCCCATGCTAAAACACCCAGACCCAAATGCAACATTTGTTATTCAAGTCGATGCTAGCAATGTGACAGTCAGGGCTGTCTTCTCCAGAAAAACAACCAAGGGACGTTACAGCCATGTGCTTACACCTTTAGAAAACTGTCCAACTCTTAGTGCAGATGGGCAGCCTGGGAAAAGGAAGTTTACGTGCAGTGAGCTCTCCTCACCTGGAGACACTTTCTAGAAATGTAAGCCCCCTTTAAGGTGTGGACCTCTAGTAAAGCCCCCTTTGAAGTGTGGACAGGTCGCAAAAAAATCTGGAGATTTTGAAAACACCTAAAGCAGAAGCTGAGAGCCATATTTGATCTTTGAGAAACATCCAGAGCCAGGACAAATAGGGAAGAGCCAGGACAAAAGGTAACTTTCATGAATTTAAATACTGTAATAGATACTGTGAAATCCTTGCTCCCCATACACCTAATCATTTTCTTAGTCAATACTGATTCCTATATTATGAAGCAACTTAAGACCACCACTGAAAGTCCTTGAAATTTCACATACCTATAATGTGAAACTGGCTAAATAATCTTGCATTTTGCCTCTGAGTAAACATATTGAAATAAATACTTCTCTATTGAAGTTATTATTATGGTTCATCACTCAGCCAGATATATAGGCTGGATTTGCCATTGCTATATATTTTATTTATTTTGTCAATCATATATAAGATGATAGGTAAAAGTATAAATATAATTTGGATACATGAAAAGAGTAAGTAAAAAGAAATATTAGGACAGGGACGGTAGGCACGCTGGTGCACTTGTGCACGCCCCTTACAGACCTCTTAGGAATGGGGTGTGGTCAACAGTAGACAGTTTAAGGTTAAAGTTTTGGGGGTTTGGGGAAGAAACTACAGAATCAGGTAGTGCATTCCAGGCATTAACCACTCTGTTACTGAAGTCATATTTTCTGCAATCGAGTTTGGAGCGGTTTACCTCCAATCTATTGTATCTATTATTTGCTTGTGTATTGTTGTGGTTGAAGCTGAAGTAGTCATTGACAATATGCACAACAATGTGAAATCGTAACTGCCAATTCTTTATCTGGTGCTTCTATACTAATATGGAATGTAGAAGAATGGAAAAACAAACTATGTGATCTATCTTAATTTCTGTACAATTTTGGTCTGATTGCAGAAAAAAGATCTGGTTAACAGGTGGGGATGAATAAATCTCGATACCTGGATTTAACTCCTGGGTCACCCCAGTATAGAAAGTAAAAAAGAAATATCATGCAATAAGGGGTCTGGGCATATTGATCAAGGAAGAACTGGAATGGTAGGGCACAGAAAAGAAAAGACCGTAGATGCCTTCATGTGGCTGCCCAAGATAATATTGCAGTATTTAAATGTGTCAAGTTTTTAAAGTGGCTGGCTCAATGCAAATCAGGCTTAGAAAAAAATATTTTAAAAATTACATTCCACAACATCTCAGAAGTGCTTTTCCTAGAGCTCAATTTGACTGGACTTCATGGTAAGGCAAGGGAGTCCCAATTGAAGAAAGATTGTGCATTTGTGAAACACCATCCAATGAAGATATCTGACACATATTTGTTGACAGCAAATTCTACTCTCGAGAAAAGGCAGCTTATTTAGACCTTTAATTTAAAAACTAAAAAATATTGGGAGACATCTGGGGGAAAAGAGTCTTCTTATTTTAGGGAACTAACCTGCACATCATCAATAAGGTTGTAATCTTCATTTCAAAGGCCATCTCAAAGAGGACAGAATACCTTTGTCAGATTGGGTTTAATTGTAGGGATGATTATGAATTATACAGTTTTGTTTTCTTTTTACTGAACTTTTATATCAGTTTTACATAGTCAAATGACTTAATAAAGTTCTCTTATTTTGCCTTATACTATTTTATCTTACGTTTTATCTTCACTTTATCTTAACTATTAGATTTTATTCTATTTTATCTCACTGTAGCTATTTTAACCTACTTCACTGTAATCTTTTCTGATTATCCGTGGTTGATGCTCCTATTTGATATGATCAATTGACTAATCAATAAAGTGTACAATATCCCATTGTGATTCTCCTGGTACTTTTAACTTCTGATGTTTTAATTAGACTTTTATTCTGTTCCTTTTTTTAAAAAAAGAAAAAAGCTTTTCAATTTGTATTAATAATTAACATTGGGTTCAGAATCAGGTAGACCACAAAAATGTTGCAGTGCGATTAGTTTGCTGAAAAGATGGAGGAGAGCGAGATCTTACGAGAAAGCCATCGTTAGGGAGAACCTTATGTTCTCATGAAATTTTCTCCCTATTAAAAATAATTTACATTAAAAGGTGCTTAGGCAAAATTGACTGAAGGTACTACTGAAGGTATTTATTTTTCTGGAAAGATTGCTGATCCCTCTAATTACAAGTATCTGAAACCCAAATAGAAGAGCAATATTAGTATCATGTCTATTGGTTTTATGGAAAAATATTATGCGCAGAAAAAAAAATAAGCATTTCCTTCTCTCCATCATTCAACATTTTCATTAAATGGAACAGAGGTGGGAAATCTATATTTCTCCAGATGTAGCTCAACTAGCTTGGCCTATTGTGAAGGGTGGTAGGAATGGTAGTTCAACAACTGTTGGCTACCATAGCTTCCCCCACTGTCATTGTATTTTTATTTTCTTATTCTTGTTCTTGTTTGACAAATTCTAATAAATAAATAAATAAATAAATAAATAAATAAATAAATAAATAAATAACGTGTGTCTCATGTTGAGCCAATAAAGCCAATTATCTTTATTGAGACTCATAAAGGTAAGACAAATGCTTTGCAGCAATAATCCCATGAAATTACTACTAGTTATTGTTGTTGTTGTTGTTGTTGATGATGATGATTATCCTGAGAGCTCAGTTGTGGATTACAGTATATCATGTTTCATAGCATATTGGTATTGATTTGGGTAAAAGAGATGTGACTGTATAGTCAAAAGTCAGTGTATGTGGAGAACAATAGTGCCCTTAGATAATTCTAGAAAATTCTAGATGATTCTTAATTTAGCAATCTTGTGTGCTTGTGCAAGGGGGTTTTGAAAGGTAATCCAGTCTTTCTAAACTGAGGTCTGTTGGATGTATTAAATTATAATCCCTATATTCGCTACCAGTATGGCCAGAATGCTAAGGATAATGGGAAGAGCGTAATCCCACACATTTGCAAGACACCAAGTCAAACAGAACACAAATGTGTTGTGGCAACCTTGCCAATTTGGAATCTAGGTATCAGATCTAATGTCTGCCTTTGAGCACAGCCCTGTTTGAGCTTTGTTACAGTGCAGTGTGGTAGAAAATTCATATTCATCATTAATCTTTTAAAAATGCCTTCTCTTTTCTGCAGTGAAGATGCTTTGGAACTCTCCATTATGCCAAAAGATGAAGATATTCTGCAACTGGTGAGTTATTTTCCAGGGCCAGGAGATATTCTCCTGACTGTTGACTGGAAAGCTAGTTGGGCTTGATGATATTTTCACTAAGTATCTTTTGAGGGTTTAAGTGCACCTGTGCATACACAAGTACGTACACACGCAAACATACATAAACACATACAAACACATACTAACACACCACTGTCTATTGATTTGAATGGAAGAAAACCTTCAGGGTTGAGGCATTTGGGGACAAAGAATGGCAGTTGAAAGCCCAGAGTAAAGAAGCGGGACTTAAAGAGCCCTGTTTATCATTCTCCACTAATTCTGTGTTCTGAATTTTTTATTTCTGAATCCATTAACAAAGATATCTGTGATTTTTATGTATGACACATAGTTGGGTCAAAAATTAGATTGTAGCAGCCAGAACAATATATAGTACAAATAATATAGGCAGGTGCAACCTCCATATTATCATTAATGTTCTGTTTTAGGGAGAGGTGCTGAATAAGAATACATCATTTAGCAAAGTAATAACAGTGTCCTTGGTGTTTGTGAAGAATTCGCCCTGTTTTCATTATTCCTTCCCAATGCTCAAGATTTTCCTCGTGTAAGTTTTAAAATGAAGCTGGTCTTCCATTTTCACCAGAAGATTTTTTTTTGTGTTTTAATGCATTTTGTATGTAACATATAATTTTTAATTTCAGCTAAGGTTTATTGTAAATAATATTTTCTACTGCAAGTAATGAGAAAATAAAATCTTTTCTCTGGGCTTTGAAGCTTATCTTCATAGATAAAGGATAGAAATTTGCTTTATTTTTTTCTGAAATAAGAATTGAGATTTCTAGGTACCGTATTTTTCGGAGTATAAGACACATGGGAGTATAAAACACAGCTTAGTTTTTGGGGTAGGAAAATAGGGGGGGGAAATCTGCCTACCTATTCATCTGGCTAGGGTCCTTAGTCTGGTCAGCTTCAAAACCAGTTTGGTCAGCTTTCAAAACCAAAAACCAGTTTGCTGGTTTTTTATCCCCTGCTCGGGGATAAAAAAAACAGCTTCTAAGGCACAGCTGAGCGGAAGCAGCAATGAGAAAAGCAGGCAAAGCACAGGGGGAGATCGCTTCACTCAGCTAGCGCCTAGTTAGGGCTGGGAAAAAAAAACTTCTAAAGAACAGCTGAGAGTCAGAGCAAAGCATGGATATTGCTTCACTCGCTAGCGCTTTGTTAAAGCACAGCGGAGAGTGGAGGGAGCAGGCAAAGCTGGGAAGATCACTCGCTAGTGCCTCGTTAGCGCCTCCTTAGGGCTGAAAAAAAGCTTAGAAAAAGCTACATTTGGAGTATAAGACGCACCCAAATTTTCAGCCTCTTTTAGGGGGGAAAAAGGTGCGTCTTATACTCTGAAAAATATGGTATTTCATTCTAGAAATTATTCTATACTGTATGGCACAGACATATTCCATATTCATAACATCTCCATCTGGATTGATTTTGTGCTTACAACATGGTTTTCCTTTTGCAGAGGGAACTAGTGTTATTCATGTTATACACTAAGACTCAGTGACAACTATTTTGCTCATGGCTCCTTGTGAGCCCAAAGAAAGAACTTTTGTATTTCCTTTTCAACAAACTGAGAATGCCAAAAGACTCTAATTCTTTCAGGGTTATAAATAACATGAAGACAACCATGGTGATTTACAAATTGGAATGAATATCCCATGTTGATCCACAGAGTATAAGAGCAAACAAAGAAAACATGGTACTTTATTAGTCTATGATGGTTTTGAGCAAACAACAAAACCCATTTTTATTGGGGTTTAAAAGGGTGTATAAGCTTTGGATTCTCCGTAGCTAGAATTCTAAATGAGATGGTATTAAAGTCGGAGGATTAAAGTAGAGGCCTCTGGTTGCTTGTATCGGTTACAGTGGTGGATTTCAAAAAATTTTCCTATCGGTTCTGTGGGCGTGACTTGCTTGTGGCTTGGTGGTCATGTGACTGAGTGGGCATGGCCAACTTGACGTCACTCAGCCATGGCCACTCAGTCACATGACCACCCCACCTAGCCACGCCCACAAAAAAAGGTAGGATTTTTTTTTTAATTTCTACCTATCTACTTATTTTCCGCCCAGGCCTGGCGTAATCTATCAAAGGCCTCCTCCTGCATGCTGCCCTGCCCTCCCTTCGTCAGTCACGTGTGTCACCCTGTTTCCCCTCCTTTAGCGGCCCCGGCCCTAGTCCTGCTTCCTCCCCCACCACTGCCTCTTTCTTTGGGCTACTTACCTTCTTCATGTGACAGCTTGTCCGGAGTCCAGAAGGCAAGCTGACCTCTGGTAGTTTTCAGCAGCCTCCAGTCAGCCACCATTTCTGGGAAGCGGCTCTCAAAGAGGCAGCGGCTGGGAGGCTTCTTGCAGTCGCACCAAAAAAGAAAAAGCTGCTAAGAAGCTGTGGTGGCTGGTCGCAGGCCACCAAAAGCTACTGGAGGTTGCCGAAAAACCTGCTGCCTTTGTCGCCCTGTTCTTTGCGCCAGCTGAGCATGCGCATCCCATTGCCTGTTGTGTCATGCTCAGACTGACGCAGCAGGCAATGGGATGCAATGGCAGTGACTTTTTTGGTGACCTCCTGTAGCTTTTGGCAGCCTGCGGCAGCTCTCAAGGCTTTTTCTTTTTCAATGCGACTGCGAAAAGCCTCCCAGCCACCGCCTCTGTGAGAGCCACTTCTTGGCAGTCGGGCGGGCGGGCAGGGCAACTGAGCGGTGACCAGGCTACTGGTTCGGGGGCGTGGCCAGCCAGCAGTCACTAACGGTTCGGCGACCCAGGCCAAATTACCACTACCAGTTCGCCAGAATCGTGTGAACTGGTAGAAACCCACCACTGATCGGTTAGCTTGGTAAAGCTGACTTGTTTCAGATGTTGCTGCCACAGTGTCAACATCTCTTAAAATTGAACCAATTGACCATGGCTCCTGGGAGTTGGAGCTGAGCAATATTGGAAGGGTGACAGATTACCCATTCCTGGTTCAGAGCCTTGGGGAAATATGTTGTATTAATTCCAAAAAACAGCAATTAGCAAATTGCTACTTCTTTGGCTTTATTTTTCACCTCCTTGTTTACTTTGTTCTTTTTCTCTTCAATTCTATCTATCTATCTATCTATCTATCTATCTATCTATCTATCTATCTATCTGTCATTTATCTCATCTTTCACAATTACAGGAGCTTCTGTTATAATAGCCTCCCAACAACTTCCAAATTCGAACAAAGGCATTTTGGAATTGTATCAAGCACTACTCTGCCTACAATTAAGCATTGGCAGAAGGGTTTACAGCCAGAGATGCAGTAACTCTAGGTCTGTGCAAGGCGCTGTTACCCCAAGTTGCTTTTGCTTTTACATGTCTCATAGCAAAGGAACCTTTGTGTGGGTTTCCCCCTGTCCTGGTGCCTCACAGGGGTGTGTCGGCATTCCTGTGGTGCGGAAGCCGGCTTAGCCAGCCAATGACAGAGCCTGGGGTTACAGAGTTACTCTTGACAGGATGCGTGAAGAGACATTCTTGGCTCTCTTCACCCCTCCCACATTGAGGCGTCTTAGTTTATGTCATTTTTTTCCCTGAAAGCAACACTTAAAAGGAAGATTGAGAAAGAGAAGAAATATTAGCTTGTGCATTAGAGATTTCCAGGGGAAGGGAACATTTCTCTTTTTGAAGAAGGGAGATCAAGAATGCGCAACAAAAATACAAGACTAGAAATACAACAGAGAAGACAAAGGTAATGATTTTAAATTCGAAGCATTTCATTACCATAAGAATAAACTTTGTGCTATGTATATTGGGCCAGATCCTGACCAGAACTAGGGTGACTTTTTCCCGGCAGACAGAAAGGCAGAATTTGGATTTAAGGAGAAGCCTAGCCCCTTCTGAGCAGCATGTAAAATAGAGTGCGTATATATTTTAATGGACTTGTTATCCTCCGTCAGGATTAAGCAAGAGGAGTTGAGTATTTAATTAACTTCACAGGAGCTGCTGCCAGGCAGAAATAAACAAATACCATATAGCATAGTAACTAGCCTTTTTCTTTTCTTTTCTTTTCTTTTCTTTTCTTTTCTTTTCTTTTCTTTTCTTTTCTTTTCTTTTCTCTTCTCTTCTCTTCTCTTCTCTTCTCTTCTCTTCTCTTTTCTCTTTTCTCTTTTCTCTTTTCTTTTCTCTCTTTTCTCTCTTTTCTCTCTTTTCTCTTTTCCCTTTTCTCTTTTCTCTTTTCTTTCTTATGGCTCCTTTAAGCCAAGGTCTGGTTTAAACATAACTCCTTTTTTGGAACTTGACAAGTCCCTGGCCTGAAATGTGGTTTCATCTATCAAGGGCAAGTTTCCAGCGTGTAATAGAATGGCTAGGCCAGGAGCAGTTGGGAATTTTTTTGATTCTCAGTATGGTATTCGGACTTTATTATTATCTAACAAAGATCTTTTCATGGTTAGCTGGTAGTTTAGGTAAAAGAGACATATGTGAGAGGATAAAAGCCACACGGGTATTCTTCCAGGCCATCTCTCAGCAAACCTGACCAGACATTTTTCACTATGATGCAACTTACTTTTCTTTGCATAGAAATTTCCTAGTATGACTGCCAACTTGCAGAATGTTAGAAGTGAAATGAGTCAGCCTGTTTTTCATTCTGAAGTTCAGAGATTTATAAATTTCTTAGTTTTCTTCCTTTCTCTTTAATGAGAGACATAGCCTTATCCTGATACCTAATTGTCGTAACTTCAAATTTCTCCAAAATATATAAATAGCGTCCATATCTATAAGGATTTTAAATACTAGCAACTCCCTGGCAAATCTCCAATGTTATTTTCAACTTTCCTAAACTTCAACTATAGGAAATCTGGTGGTTGAGGAAGGAGAGAGGGAGTTGACTTTAATACTTTAAAACAGGTTTGTAGAATGGTATGTTTAAATAAGATGAAAAATAAATATAAGGCTGCAGTGCTATGTTTACTTTGGTGGAGCATGCAGCACTAAACTTAATGGGAATTATTTCTGAGAAAAAAAATATCTATCAGAGTGACACTGCATCACTTTTTTGGGGGAACCATCAACATTCTCTCCTGGTAGATCTCTGATGTTAATAGAAGTTAAAGAGATTCACTTTTAGGAGTATTGGGGCCTTGTTTTAGAGAGTTCTGGGGAAGTCTCTCTTGGTGGCCAGCCCTTTTAATATTTCCCATTCCTTGGGTTTATTGTCACCTTGCTTGCCAGAGAACTGACAGGCAAACAACATATCTTGAGTTGCCTCAGACTGTGAGATGGGTGGGTTATCAATTTAATAATAAATTTTAAAAATGTCATGGTTCTTCTATAATCACAACAAAGTTTCCTTCCTTCTCGGAAAGCCAGTAAAGAAAAGTATAGGTAGTGGAACACCAGCTACTCTTTTTCAAAAATCTTACCAGATGCTTTTGCACCCACAATTGTGTCTGTGCTGCTGTTTGGTTGATCAAATTGACATACTTATAGACATGCCAAAAACCAGAAGTTGACAAACTGTTCTAAAATAATATGAACTAAAAGATCAACAACTCTTTTACTGTCTAAATTGATTGAGCTGCTGTGTAAACATCTGGTGAATTTGTAAGTACGTAGTAAGGAAAACATTTGTGACTATGGCAATGTGCAGGAGCATCTTATTCTCCAGAAACTGGAGGGTCTCGTGGAAGGTGCAGATAATAGGGTCAACTGGAAAGAGGATCAAGAAGCTGAAGAATAGTGATGCCAACAAATGTGAAGGTCTAGTGGAAGAGAAAGAAAGATCCTCAGAGATTAAATTCAGCATATGTGGGATGTATGCTCTTTACAGAAGGAGGCACAGACAGGGAATTATAAAAGTTTAAAGTGCTTCCATTTTTAACTTCCAAAAATAAGTCTATGATTTGCCTTAGATCCCTAGTATTAGCAGCTAGTTTTGCTAAAGGGACAACTCTTGAATAAAATATGATCACTTAAGACACCTGTCCTCTAAACACTATAGTTGTAGTTTTCCTTCATACTGCAATTCCTGGCTCCTTTATTGTTGCTGACTTGGCGTCTGGATTGCTAAGGAAAACATTTCTGACTGCTAGAATTGGCCTTAAAGTATTCCATTGCTGAACTGCAATGTGTAATGCTAGAATAGACAGCTACATCTGAAACATGACATCCTGATTAGCAAACTGGTTAATTGTGGGTTGGATGAAATGGCAAGTGGATGTATAGACAGCTTGAAAATCCGACTCAAAGAAAGCACAATAATATTTCTTCATCAAATGGAGTGTTATAAGACTCAGTCCTTTGTCTTCTGCTCTTCCATATTTTCATTAATGATTTGAGTGAAGCGGGGGTAGAATGGTTATCAAACTGAAAAAATATATAGAATTGGGTAGCAAAGCTAATACACTAGAAGTCAGAATTGCAATTCTGATCTTGTAAGTTGGAAAACAAGCTGAAAATAATTATGAAATTTAAAAGTATAAAATTGCTCATATAGGAAACAAAAAATTGAAATCAAATTGAAAAATACAGCATGGGGCATAATTAGCCTGTTAATGATACTTATGGAGTAGTGGTCAATTGTAAACTTTACATCAATCACCACTATAATAATATAGTTGCAAAGGAGACAAATGCAAATATTAGATTTCATTAACTGAAGAATAATTTTCAAATTATGGGAAGTTAAGTATTCCATTTGTTTTTGTTTTTGTCAGATCTGTGCATCATGCATTGTATCCAGTTCTGGATATCACACTTTAAAAGGGATTCTGAAAAATTGAATATTTTCAGAAAAGATGATCCAGGAACTAGAAACTAAGCCCATGAAGAAATTTCATATATTTTGTAATGAAAAAAGATTATTTGGGAGGGTGGAATGTGATAGCACTGTTCAGATGCTTGAAATGTTACATGGACAAAAATCTTACTTCAGAGTGTTGGTGATTGTCTGATTGGATCTAAAGGTCTCCCAAGTCCAGAATGTCTCTGGGAAACTTACAATGTAAAATAGAGAAAAAAGGAACTTAACAAATCACAGATGGTGCTCCACAATCATCCTACCTAAACTTCTGAGAGAATAACTATGTTTTTAAAGATCTCTAGAATATCACCAGGGTTGAAACTATGCAAATTTCAGGGGGGCTATCATTTAACCTACAATTTAATCTAAGGGAGGCAAATTCAATGAATATTAGAAACAATGTATTTATAGTAAGAAATACAAGTGTGAATTGTATTTCAAGTGTGAAATCAATTACCCAGAAAAGTAATTTTCCTTTCATTATATATGTGCAGCTGTGGCTAGACAGTTATCTATCTGGAAGCTTTAACTTGGATTCCTGCTCTGAACAAAAATTTAAACTTGATGATCTAAATAATCCATTCCAAGCCTGATAATTGATAATTCAAAGAAATATTATCAATAAAAAGTCATAGAATTTACATACTCCATGATTTTAAAATATGGTCTCCATATAATTTGTAACATGTTCGCCTGTATACATAAATATTTGACTCAGTAGCTCAGTTTTCTAGATCAATCCTCACCCATTTTTTCCATTGTTCCTTTTTCCAGGCATATTCTCAAGATGCATACTTAAAGGGCAATGAACCATACTCCGGAGGGGCACAGAGCATTCCTGAGCCACCACCTATATGCTATCCTCGTAAAAATTATCCATTTCAGTCAAGACGGGATGTTTCAACAGCTGAATTTTACCAGGGACAACAGGTGGATAATAGGCAGTCCTACCATTCAGGGTCCTCAGGCCCATCTTCTCCTTTGAATAGCACTGCAGTTCACAAAACTCATCTAAGTGCCTGGACTGAATCCAAACAAAATTTCGCTAGCAACCATTCCAGTCCTGCCCATTGTACAGAGGAGGTCCAGTATGGAATGACTCAACGGGCACCTATTCCAAGGCATATCCCAGCTTCTGGTTCTTTCTCCCAGTACCCCAATAGCAGTTGTCCAGGTTCTATAGCCTCTCCCTCACCTTACATTCCTTCCACTTACTCTATGCCCAACCACAGCTGCTATGGACCCCCCAAACATCATCCTGATCAACATCCACATGGTGGATTGAAGGATGCTCATCGTGAGGGCAGGCCCTCACGGGAATGCATTCGAGCTGGACCCAAATCTATTAGCCGTCTAGAATGCCAACAGGCCTTGTCCAATTGGATCTCAAGTCAAGTACCACGGCGAAGCTCTTCAGAGGAGCGATGCAGTGCTATGCCACCTCGTTACCGAAGTGTGTCACAAGACCATCTGGGAGACGTTTTGTCCTCCCGGGGATGGTCTCATAGTGCTTCCCAAGAAACTTTAATCCAGTCTTCAGCTCATGATAACTGGAGTTACCGCGCAAGATCAGATAACTATCTGGTGAAATATGGGCAATCCATGGAAGCTCTTGAACAGGCTGACTTGGTTTCTCCTAGTTATGGGAGGTGCATATTGCCATCAGACAGGTTTTACCAGCATGGGCAAATTAACCGAGCCCAGCCTAATCATCCAAGTACTTGTATTCCTTCTGCCTCTTCCAGAGATCCTCCCTCTGTACATGTGCAAAAACATCCTTCTCAGCCCAACCTCCAGAGCATTGATGACTCTGGTTATATTGGCTACCGAAGCTACAGCCCTTCATTCCAGCGTCGGACTGGCTTGCTCCATGCTCTTTCTTTCCGCGATGCTACTTTTGGAGATCTTCCAACATTTAATATTTCTCAAAGGCAGTTGAGTCACTCAACACCATCTTACGTTGAGAAGTCTTTGCCTACTGCTGTGCTTTCAAGTGCTCCTTCTACTTGTCCAGACCCTTTCCTGGCCAGCAGCCCAGAGAACCTAATGGACCAAAGATCAGCCAAACAGGAGAATGATGTGAAATCTTTTGAGCAGATTTCTTCATCTCAAGCTATAGAACCATTACAGTCTGATGCCGAGGAGAGAAAAGATGAGGTAGTTCTTCGACAGAAGCCCCCAACTGGACGTAAAATGCCTCCTCCTGCAAGACAGATGAATTTTGTCTTCCCCAGTGATCTAAAGGAAACAGACATTTGTGATCCACCTGCACCGGCGCCGGCAGCCAATAAAGAAAACAAGAGGGGTGTGGCCCCTTTGGCTACACCAGAGGATTCACTTGCATTCATCCCATTTATTGGTAGGTTTACAAAACAATACTCTATTGAAGTAGGGGGTTGACTAGTACAACATTGATAATGTGTTTATGCCTGGTGCACTATTTCAAGATCACTTGGAAAAAAGCAAAAGTAGAAGCGATATTTCTAGCTATTTTTGGATCCAAATAAGTTATCCCTGCCCTTTATTTATGCTATTTTCTTATGTCAACAATGTTTTTGCTTTTCAGATTTATTTTTCATAGTCAATTTATATGTACAACTTGAACCTCATATGAATGTTTAAATCAGTTAGAGAGTTAGGGTCCTAGAAATAGATTCTAGTATACGATTTTTCCAGAATAGAATTTTGTTAAGACAATTCCTCTGTCAGATTCATAACTTGTTTACAATGAGATCCAAACATTGTTAAATATACCTACTATATAAAAAATATTGGGGGGGGAGGGAATGCTATAGCTGTGCAGTGTTTAGGTCCTTCTGAGATTTAGAGTATATTGGTGTGATTTACATTTGTCAGAGCTACCCAGCTGCACGAAGGCAATTTTAATTTTGCTAGTAATTTTCAGGAAATTGTCAAGGGGTATTTTATCATATATGGTGGATGTGTGAAAAATTTTGGATGCAAATACATGTACTAATTTAGATTTAGGAATAGAACTGGTTCTTAACCCTGGAATTACCTGTAATATGCAATTGAAACCAGAGACTTTTCTGTTGGGATTTATGGCTAACTAATGGATAAATAGATGGGAAAAAAGATTATGGAACTTTGCTTTTTGAGCAAAGCACTGAGATTATGATGGTGATGAAGCTTTTAGGGATGGCTAAATTGATTTTTTTTTAATTAGAGAAAAGGCAACATTTACATTTGTAGCTGACTGGAAGCTCTTTAGAAACTTTTTGCACAAAACAAAAAATAAACTTTTGATTTGTAGTTTTGATGAATAGAAAACATTCAACAACAACAACACAACTTTTTTGTATCCATAGAGTAAGAGGTAATTTTATAATCCTAGTTTCTTTGCCCTTGCACCCATGGGCACCTCACATCCAGGTCATGAGGCATAGAGTCATGGGAATAAATGAAAATTGGCCCAACCAGTTGTTGGTATTCTTTCCCTGATTTCTGTTAGGTCAGACTTTATCATAAAGACTTAACTAAGATTTAACCTAGCCATTGAGCTAGATTAAACCAGGAGAGTAACCAGATTATCTGAGTGGTCATCTAATGAGGTGGGATGGTTCCCTGTGGAATGGAATAGATTTTGATCGTTGATATATTTATGACCAAGTATATGGTCCTTAATATAGCTTGTACTCTTATACTTGCAAAGAGGAATTAAACATTGGTGGTGCAGTAAGGGTTTCTTTGCACATTGTTATTTTTCCAAACCAATGAATTGTTGGAAAGAAATTATGTAGAAGGGCTCAGGGTTGTCCATCATTAGAATAAATCACTGAAGACAGAAATAAAATTTGGGACAGAGAAATTGGCAGACCAAAAAAATGGGTTAAAAATGGCTTAGATTCAGCAGTTTGGAATGTGTCCATTTTAAGTCTTTCTCTTGATTATGTGACTAAGAGTTGTGCATATACAGCCTGCCCTGTGCTTTCCAGTTCACACACACATGCAACACAAGAGAAAAGGTGTACACAAGTGTACAAAGGCACAACATGTAACATGGAAAAAAATATTGACAGCTCCTATGTACATTGCTGGAGAAGAGGAATTCAAAAAGCCATTCTTGCATGTTTTCCCAATCTTGTTTACATTTTAGGCACATGTCTATGCACTCATGTGCATTCATGGAGGCACTTTTGAAGTGGTAAAGTGAAATTGGAGAGCTTGCATCCACTTTTCCAAACAATCAATCAGCACAATAGCTTCCCCCCCCTAAATAAATACTGTATATGTACAGTTATGTCCTATGAAAGATGATTCACTACCCCTCTATACAGAGAGTAAGAGAAGGGAATCTTATTGTTATAAAAAAGAGTAATAGTGAAACTGATATAAGGGTCACTTGGCTTGATTCAATGAGGAGGCTAGAATTTGGATAAGCTGTATATTACTTTCTTCTCTACCTTGGCCTGTGATCTACCAAACCACAACCATCTCTTTTTCAGATGTTAGTCATCTTTTCCTATGTATCTGCAGCCATGGGCTGTACCATTTAGAAATGATTTCATGTTTTTATGTGAATTTTGGAAAAGGCTCTCTATGATGAGGCATTCTGAATTCTTCCTTGCTGTAGTTTGAGTACCTTGGAAACTAGATGCCACCATTCCTGTGTGGGTGCTGAAGGAGCTAATCTTCCCCCCACCATCTCTTATTATATAAGATGCAACCCCTAGTGAATGGACATGATTAGAAGACTTCAACCAGAGATTTGGAATGAAATATCATGACTATATTGATGTTTCTCAATTATATATTACATTGCAACACGCTCTACATGGGGCTGCCCTTGAAGCTCCGGAAGCTGTGCGCATGCTTCCTCTGCTCACATGCGTGTATCACCTGCATGTGCAGACCTGTTCATGTGCAAAACCTGCGCAAGCACAGAAGGTAAAAAACACATTACTTCCTGGTTAAAACCAGGAAGTAATGACACCCGGGCCAGTGGGTGGAGCTTCTCTCCACCATTGCTACTGGATTGCCGAACCAACGGCCAAGATCGCTACTGGACCGGGCAATCTGGTCCGACCCAGGAGCATTTCACTCCTGCATTGGCCCGCATAGTTTTGTGCAGACCCCAGTGTGCACATATATCACCTCTTCTGCGGGAGCTGCATTGGCTGCCGATTTGCTTCTGGGGTGCAATTCAAGGTGCTGGTTGTCATCTTTAAAGTCCTTCATGGCTTGGGACCAGGTTATCTGAGGGACCGTCTCTTTCCGGTCATAGTTACCCAACCCATTAGAGCAGGGAATGCTACAGGTCCCATCCCCGAGGGAGATATACCTGGTGGGGCCCAGAAGAAGGGCCTTCTCTGTGGTGGCTCCCTCTCTCTGGAACATCATTTCCCCAGAGATTAGAATGGCCCCCACCCTAATTCTCTTCCAAAAGGTGCTGAAGACCTGGTTCTGCCCGCAGGGCTGGGGAACCCAGAGCGGGATGGAGCTCATTAAATGACTCGTGTGATCGGCTGTCGCTGGGGTGGGAGGTTGGGGGTCAGGGGTGATTTTATTACATTAATTTATTTGATTTATTTGATTTTTACTGTTTTTTAAATGTGTTTTTTTATATTCTATAAGCTGCCTTGAGTCTCCAGGGGCGAATAGGCGGCAATATAAATCTAATATATTAACACCTCAGATACGGAGTTGCTGTGGAAATCTTGCCTCATTCTCTGGAGATTGTTAGAGGTTAGATAGGAGAAAAACATCTAAAGCAGGCGTGTCTAACCTATTGGCTTGCTTGGGCCACATTGAGTGAAGAGAAATTGTCTTGGGACACATATAAAATATGCAATATAGTAAATGTGTATAAATGCATTTGTATATAATTTATCATTTTATGGTTGCTCTGTTTCAGATGAACCGACAAGCCCCAGCATTGATCTGAAGGCAAAGCACATTCCTGCTTCCTCTGTTGTTTCCAGTGCCATGAATTCTGCCCCGGTGCTCTCTGCTAGCCCTTCTTCACCTACCTTCACCTTTGCCATGAATCGCCATTATTCCCAGGATTGTAGTAAGTACTTAGCCAACGTTGCCTTTCTTGAACTTGAGCTATTCAAATTTGGATTGCAAACTGGCTTGCAAACATCCAGGAAACTACAAGATGACAGCAAATAGCTAGCCTTTTTGTATAGCATTGCTGCCATCTATTACATATCCAGATTTCTTCAGCTCAGTCTGATAGCACTACCTTTAGGTCAGAGTATCAGCTTACTTTAGCTAGTAATAGTGAAAAAAAGCAAAAGAATGGCAAAAACTCTCTAAATTATGTAACAAAGTTATGCTAGTTCTTAGGGAGATCCAGTCCCTTCTCACCATCTTTCTCTCATTACCTATATGCAGTTTTTCACTGTTTGTAGTTACCAGGTTAATGCATACATTAAAAGCAACATCTGATAAACTGTGAACTCAGTCTCAGTTTTAAATTTTTTTAAAAAAAATATATTTTGTTAATGAATGCTACAGCAGGGACTCAGTAAGTAAACTTAGTACCTTTATTGTTTGTGTTGACCATTCTGGATCATTATGATAAATTTTACTTATAATTGTTAGAGTTGCAATTTAAGTCAAATTAGAAAAATACAGGTTTATTATATATTGTTCTAGAAGAATTCTAGAAGAATTTGCATATGATTTTCTTCTTGAAGTGATTTGCTATGTAAAAAGGAAAAAAAAAAAGATGACAGCATGTTTACAACAAATTCCACTGAAACTGAATCATAAGGAGAGGCAGTTGGATGGGGAAGGAAATTTAGAAAATTATCAGCCTTAAGCTTTAGACTTATAAACTAATTATGTTTAAATTGTGCCTTATATATCTAAGGTAGTCATTCTTAAATTGTGTGCTATGAGAGCATTACAAAATGAAATGAAGAGCTACTCTTCACAACTCTGAATTATTCAACAATGAATGTGGGTGGGTATATGTGTGTGCATTCATGCACATGTGCACATACACACTTATGGAGATACAAAAGGTAGATCACTATGATAGCAGGTCACATTAACTTTTTTTATATGTCCAAAGTGTATTCTTAGGGCTATAAATATACAGAGGCTCTTCAAGTTAAATTTGGTTCTTTAATCCCAAGAAGTATACCTAACAGTTATCAGAAATTTAAGGAAGAACCATATTCTCTCTCTTCCTAGATGCTTGCCTGCTAAATTTTGACATCATTATGCTGACATGAATACTTAATATATAAATGTAGAATGCATTTATACATACATTTTTGAATACATATGATTTAGAATCCATATAGGTCAGTTTCTTCACATCCTCTTGTTTATGAGAGCAGGAAGAAGATGTGCGATGTGTACTAAGAACTGACATAAAATTATATATTGTGGCCTACATGCATTCATTCAATAACAGATGTACATTAAAGGTACAAGAGAAAGGATTACCAGTGAAAGGCTTGGAAAGGTAGGGAAGATGGACAAGATATTTGCATTTCTTGTGAACATCATCCATTTAACTTCCCTTGTAAGATATCAAACTACTGTAGAACAAAAAGCCAGTTTGAAGTATTTCAAGTTCTGATAAAAAAACTTAGATCAAGAGGTGCAAAGGTAGAAATCAATGGATTTCAAAGAGTTCTTGCTGATAAAGGGAATAAAGAGGCAAAATCTGATTCTACATCTTTGATAGATAGGCCTACTGAGTGATTTATTTATTATAGTAATTTGTGGGCAGTCTACTTTCAGATTCCAGCTCCTTGATCTTAATGTTATCTGTAAGGGCACACCTACAGCTTTCTCCATAAGCATGATTATTTATGGAAAACATTAGAGCATTAAACCTGAGGATAATGTTGCTCTAGACCAATTTCTGGCAACCGCTATTGATAGACACTCTGCTGTGAGATATACAAATGGGAGAGAATTCAATTCACTCTTGCCAAAAAATGATAGGCATTTCCTTGAGGTTCTAAATTAGTGCTTGGTATTTTAAAATATGCATCTCTTATTTACCTCCAAGCAGGTTAGTCTGAGCCTCCCAGTTTTTACAGAGTCATATTTATAATTCTTTCATGGTTACCCCTTCTTGTAACAACTGTACATATATAGCCAAATGCTAAGTTGCGTTTTTGACTGAAAAATTGCTTTTAGCCAGTGTAATTTATTATATTGCCTGTGGATTGCCCTGTAGAAGCAAGGGAAATCAACTTAGATAGGATATACAAGTTAGAAGAGGTTACTGGAAAACTCGGAGGAATGAGAGTTCTTCGTGCTCAGAATTATTTGAGGTGGCAGTGTTTGAACTCAGAAAGGGATTGTTCTTTCTGTATAATGTTCCCATCCACTTTAGCACATTTTCTCTGTGGATCCAGATTCTTGAATGAGATGATTCTTTTTGGCCCTTCTGTGCTGTTTTATCTTTGTCGTCATGCCAACATTTGTCTTTGTACTTGTCACAGGCAATATCAAAGCCAGCCGTCGATCTTCCTACCTCTTAGCCATAACCACAGAACGCTCCAAGTCATGTGATGATGGTCTGAACACATTTCGGGATGAGGGAAAACTTTTAAGGTGGGTTTAATACTTTGTACATTCTTTCTGGCATTGGTGAAGAGCAGCTACATAAAATGAAAGGTAGACTTATTATGCAGAAGGACTTAGAACAGTTTTTCTTCCCTTGAAGTTTACATATGCTTTGTATCCTGGCAAATGAGTTTTTAGAGCACTTTTTTAAAAATTGCAAAAACAGAGCTGAAGCTGTGAATATAAGCAGTGTTTTTCTCTGTTAGACATCCCAGGCCCTGAGGCAGCTACTCTCTGCTTTCAACCTTTGGTTTTTATAGCAGAAATAATCTAAGAGTTGTGTGGCTCCGTAAAGAAATATGAATAGGTGAAAAATAAACATGTGACAATATTAAGATATTTTGATATTGAGTTAGATATTTGGGTTCAGTAAATAGTACTTTTAAAAAACTTGAATCAGTTATTTTAACCAAAAATATCAATTAATTACATGTGTGAGGAGGATTGTTTATGTATATATGATCTATAGGGAATTGTTAATGCTGAAAACTTTCTCTAAGACATATGATTGTCTATAGTTTCCACATGCAAATTTGAAATTGTTCTGGACGGTATTAATGCTACTATCTTACAGTATTAGTTATTAGAACTAGTGCCTATTTCATCAGATACATCTTGCTGAATTGACTAAAACTTCATACTCTAAAAAATGAGGGATGCCCAGTGAAAGCACAGCTAGCTAGTTCTCTTTTTACTTTGTATTGTTTATGCTAACCATACATATGCTGTGTCTGCAGGAGGTTGCCAAGTCGTGTGCCTAGCCTACGTATGTTAAGAAGTTTCTTTACTGATGGGGTGAGTATTTGTGGTGTGGTTTAAATAAGTGTGAATGGGTATATTTGGTTTCCTTTTTTCCCTATAATTCAGAGAAATCTAAATAAAGATTTAGAAATTTGCTAACATTACACTCAAAAGAAATCTCTCCAATTACAAAGATCAGAGTTTTTTTTCTGGCTAAGGGACACATTTTATTATTCTTGAAACCTCCACAGGCTGCAGATGTTATAATTGGAAAACGCGGAGCCATATTATTGCATTGGGAAGAGAATTTACCCTTTAATATTTCTGTGAAACATTAATTGCAGCTTATTATTTTTTCCATGCTTTTTAATAGCAAAATAGATTCAAACATACTGTATATAAAAGGAGTGAACAAATACCATCAAAATTTGATATTGATTTCATTTATTTTATAAACAATGTTATACAACATAAAATGTGCCAGTATGAAAAGGTCATTGGCCTAATCAATTCAATTAAATGGAAAACTAGGATCCACTGAGTACTCTATTAAACTATCTCGGCTAATTTAGATCACCCATGACTTATCTAAATCCCATCATCATAGTGAATTTCTTGTCATACAGATTCTAGAAACATATCATGCCCTAATTAAAATAAATTACCAAAGACCTCTATTAAAAAAAGTCAATGCTTGGAAAAATTTACGAGATCATTTTTACAGCTTCAGCAATCCCACAATAAGAAACATAGACTTGAAGTGCAGAAGACTAGAGGGAGTAGTGGCTTTTCCCAAGAATGGCTTTTCTATAAAAATTGCTTACGTGCAGCATAACATTATGCATGAAATCACAAGGTACCCCTGGTAATACCTAGGAATTTGCAAGCCTTTTTCAGTTTCGATGAAGTCAGTATGTTCAGTATACCACCACCAGGAAAGCATGGAGATGTGAGAAACACAAATGTAGCATGGATAAAAATGGACAAAATACGATTCATAATAGTGTGCTTCATTTAGAAGAAAATACTTGTTCCAGAGTTTGCTAAAGAACACCTGGATGACCCTCCAGACACCTTGGTGAATACACCATTGATTGATCAGTAGCAAACATAACTTTTCAGGTGTTATTGTATCTGAGAGAGAAAGTAAACACTGAATTCCACAGTAAGAGTCATATACTTGTGATCAAAAAATGACAGCACTATGGCTGTGGGTGCTTCCCTATCGCAGAATGGATGATTTGCCATCACTGAAAGAAACATGTATTTTGCTTTGTGTCAGAAAAATCTACAGGAGAATTTCAGTTTATTTGTCAGCTGAAACTGATGTGCAAGTAGCTCATGCAACAAGGCAATAATCCCAACATACAAGGAAGTCCATAAGAAAATGGATGGAGAAAAACATTTATTGTTTTGGAATGACCAAATCAAAATCTGGATGTAAAACTTATCCAAATAACCTGAAAGAGAAGTTCATTCTAAAATACCTTCAAGCAATTCACCATTGAGGAATGGGCCAGAAATATTTTAACAGTAACAGAATTGGAAGGGACCTTGGAGGTCATCTAGTCCAACCCCCTGCTCATGCAGGAGACCTGTACTAGGGATTCGAACCACCGAACTACTGACCTTTTGGATCGACAAGCTCAGTGTCTTAGCCACTGAGCCACCTAGTCAGGCTTATGAGAGACTGATTACCAATTATATAAATGTTTTTATTGTAGCTAAGTGTGATCCATCCAGTAGCAATGGAGGTAATTACTTTTCCATACTGGCATGTTGCATGTTGAAAGATACATGGATTCACCATTGAAAAGGTATTAATAATGAAATGGAATTGGGTTTTATTGGGCAATGCTGATTTGTGGTCTTGTTAGGGAACAATTGAGATTGAATTAGCTTTAGGAAGATTGCAGCATTTTGGTTGATTTAGATTTGAATCAGTGGTCGGAGAATTGCCAGAACACTTCACAAGTCCTGCTGTAAGACTATTGATGTACAGTATATCAGAGAGACTCGGTTTCAGTTACTGTATATATCTAACTGCACTACTTTGATATAGTCACTATCTTCAACCCTGACTTACTAGCACAGTCAGTGTATCTTTCCTTCTTTCCGCCTTCTCCAAACTAAGCATAATGTTTTTCCAATCATACAACATACTGCTTGATTAGGACTGCTATTCCATTCTTCTATTTAATCACAGCAACATCCTTCTTTATATTCAGCCTTTCCTTTCTTAAAGTTCAATATTTCTTTTAATCCACTGATGATATTTATTGAACTGTGTTTTCCTCTCTTCTAACAGTCTTTGGATAGCTTGGGTACCTCTGAAGATACACGTTCAAAGAGGCATTCCACCTCTGATCTTTCGGATGTCACTTTCAGTGATGTAAGGAAAGAGGGCTGGCTCCACTATAAACAGATCCTCACCAAAAAAGGCAAAGTATGTCTGAAATTTTCTGTAAGGCTCTCCTTAAGAGAAAAGAATAATGTTAAGTTTTGGTAATATAGGGCATCTCTGTTCATGTGCATGATAGGGTTTGAAGAGGGAAGAATTGCAATTTCACAAACCCATAAAACCTGAACTTGTAATGAATTCAAGAATGAAATGTTTGGGTAATAGTAGAGGTGATAATTCAGTAGAAATACCCAGAACATTGATTGGAACAGATTAAGTTGGCCAAAATAAAATTAAGTCGGTCGAAATAAAATCTTGATTTCAATGAGAATTAAATATTGGTAGAAAAGGCAAATTGCAAACGGGTTTGGAATTCTTGGCCAAGATTAAAATATTGGGGGCTTTTGAACCAGGGTGTTAGACTGCAGATTTTGTTACTATTCTGTGACTGTTGACTCTGATGACTGGGGTTAATGGAGGCTGGAGTTTATTAACACCTGTAGGTACATATATGTTTATCTCCTTTAAAGAAAAGGAGGCATAACAGAGAATTATAAAATTACTCCTGAAGAAAGTAAGAATATGCAGGGGAATCAGTCAATGAAAGTGATTTGTTATTAGGAATTAGCTGCTTCAAGATGTGGCTCTATCATCTGAAATCAAAGGGGGTAGCAAGTAATAGGTGTTGCCTGCCAATTGGGACACTTATGGATTTTTCTGTGGGAAAATGTGCTGGGATATGTGTACCTTCTATATTAAAAAGTCACTGTATATTCCTATTGTTTATTAATAAACAGATATGAGTGCAGTGCTGTCCTTTGGCTATCAGGGATGATGAATTTATGGGCAAGTGGCACCAATGATTGTTTCTATTTTGGGGCTGCCGTGAATAGGAGGAAGTAAATCAAGCCAGGATATTACAATAAGGGTTTGTTTCATATTCAATGCAAATAGGAATTCCTGACTTGCCTCAGCTTCAAATTGTGTTCACTGTATCCCTTCATATAGGAACAAAGCCCAATTCAGTACAGCAACCTGGTTTTCTTGGAATCTGGGTTTTTCCTTATTTCCCTCTTTTTTCTGCTGCTAACCAACAATGTTTTAATGTTGGGTCTTTCTTTTGCAAGAGGCCTAAATGAATTTTCCATTATCCCTGTAGGTTCACCTCTAGGCTCTCAGACTTTGCTAAAGCTTTGCCCTTATGTAGGACATCTCATTTCTCTTATTTAATCAGAGCTAGGAAGAATCCTATATTCCTTCCCTTCTTGCTTCTGTTCCATCCTCTTCTTTGCCTTAGACTGGGCTCTTATGCTTGCTTCCACCATCTTAGCCTCCTTTTTTTTTAAATACAGCACCCTGTAAATGGAAAATAAGTTCCAATCACTAGTTTACATTGTAAATTAGAAATTGTTCCTACCACCTTTACCTATTCCTTTCCCTCTTCTGCGCTTTGGTTGTAACAGATGGGATCATCTCACAAACACACTTGTAAGAGGCTCTTTTCCTATAGATGCTGCCTTTTTTAAATGAGAATGTATCAATGTCTGTCTATTCCCAGTATCTTCTAAATCTCTAACAGTGATCCCATTAATATATCCCCCCCCCCCAGAGATGTTGTATTACTGATATTTGATATTTCATTTTTCCTCTGGCCTTTACAGTTTTAACAAATGCCTACTTTTCCCACAGTTGTAATCTCTTTGACTTCCCAAATGGTTTCTTTTTGTTTGAGCAGGAGTTTAAGGCTTCTTTAGTCCCTTTACCTTTAACTTTCCAGCTCCTTATAGTTCCTACTTTCTGGAGTAGGATTTCTTCTTCGGTATCTTCCTTTCTAATATCCTGTGACCAGTGGTGAAATACACTTACCCTTTGCTACTGGTTCGGGAGTGAGTGTGCATGCGCAGAGGCTCAAAAATAGGACATAATGACGTCTCGGCGAGTGGGCGGAGCCTCTTGCCACTGGCACTACCAGTTCATGCGAGCAGGATAGATCCGGCCAGATTTCACCGCTGCCTGTGATCTTTTTACTGCCAAGCAGTCCTCAGTCAATTCTACTGCCCTTTGACCTTTTCTGGGTTGTGCTGTTATGTTCAAAACCTCACTTTAATAAGGAGTATCTGTAGAAACTATTCTAAAATTACTTCCTCTACCACTTTTTCTTTGCTCCTTTCATCTGGCCTCAACCATTTCCTGCCTAAATCCTCTAACCTCACCCACAGTTCATGAATCTCTTCATGGTTGTTATTTGTCATAGCTTTTAAATTTCTCCCTATAGAGGTAGGAAAATCATACCTGTATAGAATTATCTCTTTAACATTACTTCTCTTGCTTGAAAGCTATTATAAGCTCTTTCCTATTAAACATAGGGCTAGTCTCATTCCCAGGCCATTTACAAGAGTTAGCAATTATCTGATAAAGTAGGCTTCTATGTCTTCTTCTTCTGACAATTTAGAGATTTTTATGTCTTTGGGAGCACCTCCCCTCTCTGCACATTCTGAAAACCGTAGAGGTGAATGTGCCCCATCTGATGACTGTATCCTTTTAAGCAAGTCTTATCAGCCTCCCTCGCCTTCTCTTCTTGTCCTCTTTTCACTCCTTTCTCATTCTGGCCTGTCCAGTGGTGGGATTCAAATAATTTAACAACTGGTTCTCTGCCCTAATAACTGGCTGGGTAGGCGTGGCCATGGTGGGTGTGGCCAGGGGGTGTGACGGGCAGCATTTGGCCTCCTGCATCCCCCCTGGGAGCAAAAATGGGCCGGAGAGGGGCATGCTTCCTGCCGTACCCTGTTTTGGGCCTAGGAGGCCTCACTGAAACTTCCTGGCAGCGAAAATTGGCCGTGGGGAGGCGCCACACCACCCGTGCCCCATTTTAGGCCTACTGAACCTCCCTGCACTTACCCGGGAGCCAAAATGGGGCACGTGGGGACTCCTGGAAGGAATGGGGAGGGAAGTGGTGGGGCCAGCCAGCAATTTAACGAATGGTTCACCCAAACCAGCTGAATCCCACCACTGGGCCTGTCTCTCTCCAAAACAGTTGTTATCTTTAATTAATGAAAGCCTTCCCTCTTGCTGTTGCTTTAACATTCCTATGATGATATTGGCCCAGGTATCTGAGCCTTTTCTGACTATTCTGCCTTCTTTGGCTTAACTACAGGCATAGGGTGGATACTTGCCTCTAATTAAGGTAAGTAGTTTTTTCTAAGGAAGAATCTTCCTTGCTACCTTTTCCATATCTGTTTGTGTGGTATACTGTAGGTTCTAGTAAAAGGTCTGGTTTCTGCAGCCAGTATGATGGCTGTTTCCTGCAATGCCTGAGCTCTACAACAGTCAACCTGCCTTTGTGTTTGCACCTAATGTTTACTTTTTCATGGCATGATATGGTTGTTGTATGGTTGTTACACTCTGTTGGACATCCCACCTCTACCACTTAGTCATGAGTTCTTTTAAGTATAACTAATTCCATGAGCTCAAAACACAAAAGAGCCAACACAACACAGGTCCCTAGACAACACACACACACACACATGCATTTACAAGCTATTTCTCACTCCACTCTTACCCACTACTATTACTAGTCCAACGACTGCTACTCTAATTGCTACTCCTTATAAATTCTACTATTCTACTATTCCTACTCTTTGTGAATACTGCTAGACAAAATTAGCTTTTTAGCTGCTTTACTTCCACACAGATACAAACATCCCCTTTCCTCATAACCATCATCTATTTCTCAGCTTTTATAGACTATGTTTCCTTACAGGTTGAGGAGAAGGCTTAAAGAGACAGAATCAAAACAGCACAAGTGCTAGTCGTTTTCTGGGCAGCCTATTCTTTAATACAGGGATTCTGTCAATCTACAACCTAGTACCCCGAAAATAAGACCCTGTCTTATATTTTTTTGAACCCTGAAATAAGCCTTGAAATAAACCCTTATTGCCACGCGCTCAAAAGCATGATTGGGCTTATTATCAGGGGATGTCTTATTTGGGGGAAACAGGGTAACATTGGAATTTTAACAAGGAAGAGGAGGGTGCAATCTATAATTGGTAAAAGAGCAATAAGAGGGAAGGAGCGCTACCTTTTACACTTAATATGTGTACATTCTGATTTGATGCAACTTATTGTTACAGGATCCAGTTGCTTTAAAAATAATACAATAAGGGTTATATTTCTGTTCTAGTAGGGAATGACAGTTATGTATTGATATGCTTTGCGTACCAGTTCTTGGAATGAATTTAAATGTTAGAAATGTTTTAATAATTAATCTAATATGTTAGATTAATAACAGTTTTATAAATAAGCAGCTATGTCAATGTGCTTGGTTTGAATTTCAGATTTAAACCAAGAAGTATAAATTTATACAATAAATCTGTTCAATACTACAAACGAGCTTTAACTTTTGAAGACTCTAATTGTTAGTTTATATTGCATTGTATTGTTAGAAGACAATTTTAATTTTGGCACCATGGTGGAATGCCAATTTTGCATGTCAAAGGGTCTAGGTTTGGCTCAGCACATTTCTAGGTAGGTCTAGTATAAAATTCTGGAGAGCTACAGGAAGGATGCTATGAATTGTTTAATATAAATCCAGATGGAAGGTTGAAAGCAAGAAATGATCATAGGATTAATCTTACGTGGCATTTGGTTTTGAGTTAAGCAAGCTGAGTCAAGCTAGTTACAATCTTTCTTAATATGGGCACCTTATGTAGAATTGCATACTGGTCATTTTTGGAAATTGAAATCCACACAGCTGCCCAGATTGGGAAACTCTAGAATACATTCATCTCCTCAGCTAAAATATTGACAGAATATAAAATGGAATTTCCATCTTAGTTACAGTAAAGGAGGGGACTAAAGAGTCTAGCTTGGAGTCTCTCCATGAGAGGAAGTGACAGAGGCCAAACTCTTGAAGCCTGTAATTGCCTGTTCCAAAGAAAATGCAGTTAATCTGGCAAGAGTTTTATAAATAGGGGAATAATAATAATAATAAGGAAATTACATTGGACTATACTTTTTCATGGAGTTGTTCTGGTTCCTTGTGCCCAACAAATTTGCATCAATCTCTCACTCTGTTTTTTTCTACACCTCTCCTGTGGATCTTCTTCTCCTCCTCACCCTTCTCATGTCTCATTCCTCCTTTCCTCTCCCCCCTGCAGAAAGTTGGCGGAGGCATCCGGCAATGGAAACGGGCCTTTGCTGTCCTGCGTGCACACTCACTCTACTTATGCAAGGACCGAAGGGAGGCTGTGGCCCTTGCCCCGCCCCCAGGTGAGGAGGAGCAGCCACCAATCAGCATCCGAGCGTGCCTGGTAGACATCTCCTACAGTGACACCAAGAGGAAGCACGTCTTCCGGCTGACGACCGCTGACTTCTGTGAATGTCTCTTTCAGGCCGAGGACCGGGATGACATGCTGGCCTGGATTAAAGCCATCAGGGAGAGTAGCAAAGCCGAGGGCGAGGTGAGAAGTAGTTCTTCTGGTGGCTTTGCCACTGGCTCTCTAAATGTACTTCTTTTAGCAGTCCCACCATTGCTTTTTCTTAATTTATTTTCCACGCTTGGGAAGAACCCAACTGCAAATGCTTCGTGTAATTATTAAGTTGTATGGCTAAGGACAGCCAAGGCTTTCCTGCAATATACAAGGGTCTCTGGATACTTTCCAGTGTTGCAACCGCTGAATGGAAACATGGCAAGGATTGTGAACATAAAGCTTACAGAGGCTTCTGAACTACGCTCACCAAAACTTCAAACAGAATAGCCAATGTGCTGCTGGAATGTGTCCTAAAGCAATCTTTGAAGGCTCATGATTTGTGTGCATATAGCGTCTTAGAATTGTAAAATCTGGGGAAGAACATTATCAAATATCTACAGTTCCTGAGTTCCATTCTAATGTGGAATTTCTGATGGAAACTCCAATTGGTTTATTATGGTGACCTCTGCTGGTCATCTGACTAAATTATAAGGTGCTCTTTCAGTTCATAATTGAGCAGAATTTATGTTTTTCTCCAGTTAGTCCTTAGACTGCAGAACAGAATTTGCAGGCGTTTCATTTCCAACAATACTAAATAGGTTCCTCTTTTTATGTAGGAACACAGGTAACTACACCATACAGTTATATATATAAAACTATTTAAAGATCAGACTGTTGGAACCGTCAGGAGTTTTTTCATCAGTAATTCTAAAAACTATTTTGATTTATTTTAACTTTTCCAAGAGAGTTGATAAAAAGATTGTTTCGGTCAAATAGAAAAACATTGAAATGAGAGTTTACCGGAGTTCTCATATCCCTTGTCTCTTTTTTTTCCCTTCCCTTCTGTATTCCTTTTTTTTTTTAATCACCAGGACCCTGGGTTTGCAAGCCAAGCACTGATCAATAAGAAACTAAATGATTACCGAAAAGTGAGGTAAATTACTTACCATCTTACTATCTTTCTCTTTGAGAATTAGCCCTTCTTCTGCCAAGAATTAAGTTTCATATTTCTTAGATGATAAATCTGAATCTGGTTTATTTCATTTGAAAATTCAGGTTGCTGAATACACCTCCATTAAAAATATTGCTTTATATATTTTTATATTTATTTATTTTATTTTATAAAATGCCTTTATTATTTTTTATACACTCAAGGCAGCAGACATATCTATTATTCCTTTCTCCTCCTATGTTCCCCATAATAACAAATAAGTGATTGGCCAAAGGTCACACAGCTGGTTTATATAGCTACAGTGGGACTAGAACTCACAGTCTCCTGGTTTCTAATCTGATGCCTCAACCACTACACCAAATTGGTTTAGGATGAACTGGAACTCTTTTCAGCCTGATCTACAGAAGTCTTTATGGTTCAGGGATTTATTATCTAAGAATGTAACAGTAGATTTTATTAATCCCTGTTTGTAAAATGAAGTTCACAAAGAATTTACACTTTATCACTGAAGGACTTGATCTCTTGAAATTTCTTTGAGGAAACTGAAAAATTAGAGAATTATATACATATACATACATCATACATACATACACACACACGCAGATACACACACACACACAGATACACACACACACACACACACACACACACACACACACACCAGTGGTGAAATCCAATTTTTTTTACTACCGATTCTGTGGGCGTGGCTTGGTGGGCATGGCAGCAAAAGGATACTACAAAATCCCCATTCCCTCCCCACTCCTGGGGGAAGGATATTACAAAATCTTCACTCCCATTCCACTCTCGGGCCAGCCAGAGGTGGTATTTGCTGCTTCTCTAAACTACTCAAAATTTCCGCTACCGGTTCTCTGAACTGCTCAAAATTTCCGCTACCGGTTCTCCAGAACTGTCAGAACCTGCTGGATTTCACACACCCCCACCCCCCCCACACATATTTTAAATTATTACAGTTTATAATCTTTTAAATATCTGGATGAAGGTCAGTTTGTAAAGGAACTTTGGGTACAGTGATCTCAGCATCTCAGTATATACAAGCATGAGGCTTTCCCCCCCAACTGGTAGGGTGGGATTCTTTTATGAAAATAGGTGGCATTTTGGGGAGGGATGTCTTTGCCTACAGCTTCCATTTGCCCATGCTTTATTTCTCTTGTTAATTTTGGTCTGAATTTATGTGTGGACAGCAATCAGGGACAAATTAAAAACGTGCGTGGAAGAACACTGTCCATACATATGGATAAAAAAATTGAAACCACTTCTGTAATTTCTGCTTCCAGTCTTGACAAAGTAGCTTGGACTTCTATATTAGCATTCCCAGAATGTACTTCATTTCTTCAAGTTTTGCCGTTAAATCAAAGGGAGCCTTGAAAAACGAAGTCCACTCTGTGTTTATACATGCAGAATATGTAGGATGGGTTATTCCTGAGTTTTGAAGCAATTTCTTGCATGGTTTTTTTTTCCCTTTCAGTTCCTCAGGGACCAAACCAGATTCTTCCCCCAAAGGTCTTCGAGTGTCAGGAATGAAGTCAGAAGGCCAGAAGCAAACAGGAATAGCTCCACCATACTCCCCACGGCAAGATGGAGTAACAGTAAAAGGTATGGAAGGCTTGTGCAGTTGCTCCAGAATGAGGGATTACCATATAGACCCACTTTCCCACCATGACACTATCTAAATATGCTAAACTACAGCTTCCATTATTTCTAGCCAATACCCATTTCTGACATTTTGTACTCTGATCCTGCTTACTAATTTCCTAATCCTCTTATTATGTGTTCCACATAATAAAAACAAAACTAAGAACAAGATTAAAATTTATAAGTTAAAAGTGAAAACCAAAGCTAAAAAACTCAGAAAGCTAAAATGTTAAGAAAGCAGAGACAGTGCTCTCAATCCACCAACCATCCTCAGGGTTGCATAGATTCTTAGACTTCCATGGTAAATGGTGGAGCCAGTTCTTAACACTCTTTTAAACAAGCAGAAGAGTGGTTTCCTCGCCTCACCCTGAAGGTAAGATGTTACAAAGTATGGTAGCAACTGCAGAGAAGGCCCTCCTCCTAGAACACACCAGTAGACACACATGCTGTGAATCCATCAATTCTTTGATCGACGAAATTCGTAGCATGCCCTCCTTGCTTGACCGGGTGAGATGTAACTGAGACAATACCAGGCACTCTGGTCCCATGCCTTGAAGAGCTTTAAAGGTGATAACACACACCCTGAATTTGGACCAATTGAATTGTTCTTAAAGTAATACCAAATTTTGTTTATGAAACAAGAAACAACTATGAAAAAGATTAGAGTATGATTTATGATCTATGACTTATCACTGTGTTTGTATGAACGCTGACTGACAGTTTATGCACCAAAAACAAATTCCTTGTGTGTCCAATCACACTTGAGCAGTAAAAAATTGTGTTGTTATCCTATCCTATCCTATCCTGTGCGATCCGATCTGATCCGATCTTACCCTATCTACCCTACCCTATCCTATCCTGTCCAACTAGACTGGACTGGACTGGACTGGACTGGACTGGACTGGACTGGACTGGACTGGACCGGACCGGACCGGACCGGACCGGACCTGACCGGACCTGACTGGACCAGAACAGAACAGAACAGAACAGAACTTTACTGGTCAAGTGTGATTGGACATACAAGGAGTATTTCTCTGGCGCATAAACTGTCAATGTGCATACAAACAAAGTGTTAAGTCATAGATCATAAATCATACGATACACTCATAATTAAGATACAGCAACAATAGATAAATCATAATATACCAATATGAGAAGATAGTAAGAAAGATGAGAGGTGAGAAAGATTAAAAGATGAGAAGTATGTGAAAGATGACAAGAATAATAGTAATACAGCCTACTACATGGTTAAATATCTTTAGACATAAGACAGTTCTGTAGGAGTTAGGTGTTTAGCAGAGTGATGGCATGGGGATCAAAACTGCTAGAGAGCTGCCATTGGCGGCCCCCTCTTGAGGCAGAATCCAAAATGGCAGCGTTGATCCAAAACCACAGTTATATCATAATGGATTCTGCTGGAGACTTGGATTCAAGTCTCTTCAACTAGGGATTCTCAGAGAATCATTTGCATTTTTGTGAATTTACTTTTTTTAAGAGTTTATTTTATGACTGCCTTAAAAATGTGTTGCATAAATTCCTTATGATAGTTTTAATAATGTTCCAAGAAGCACCCTATACTATACACTTTTTGTCCCATCTGAATCAGTTGCATAAAGATGAGTTCAAATGCATGGATATTCATATGATGACTTATAGCAGCCATTGGAGACCAAGCAGGATAATGGATTTCGCTGATTTGACTGAGGTGCATGCCCATTAGAATCTGATATCAACAGGGATAAAATTGCCAGAAATATGGGATAAAGCCTTTTTTGGGTGTCTTTCAAGTACAGAATACTTTAAAAGTACTTTTATTCTCCAGTTTTTAGAAATGGTTTGTGGTCTTGACATTATACTTTTAAAATTGATTTTGAGATTATTTTTCATTTTAATATCTGATTTGAATATATTCTGATATATGTATTAATTTTTTGTTTGTCATAAATCTGAAAATTCATATCCTCTGTAAGGCAGGTTATGAATTCTATAAAATAAAATGCGATTTCTTACTCATCTCACATTATTTCTTCTCATAATATCTGGACTACATAATTTTTTCTGTTATCAATATTTTTGCTATATTTCCCCCTTTCTATTTTGATATCTTCTGCCCTGTTGGATTCTTTGTTTTAAAATATTCATCTTTAGCTTGCTTATATCATAGGAACATTACAAAGAAACCTTATCACTAAGTATCCTTTTCCCATTTAACACTTTTTTCATAAAGTTGTCCTTTGATACATCTTTGACTGATCTGCTGTTTTTATTTTTCTCTACCATTTCTACTTCTCAGTTAATGGTCTTCTCTTTTTCTCTTATTCTCCCTCTTCTGTCCAGATGACAGTGTCCCTCAGAAAGCACCTTGGGGCATCAACTTAATGAAGAAGAGCAAGAAACCTGTTCCAAGAGCATTTGGTATAAGGTTAGAAGACTGCCAGCCAGCTCCTGACAACAAGGTAGTCTTTTCAATTGCACTTGGTCTTTTATTCTGCATAAGAAAAGAACGGTGTCTTGGGAACTTTGTTAAGGGAAAACTGTTATCACTTCAACATGTCCAATAATCTGCCACGGGATCTAATTTGTGAGCCTTCTGCTTAGAACATAATTACAGCTTAGCCTGTTTTCTTAGTTTAGTAAACATGTAGGCAAGTGTATGCAGGGAAAGAGATCTATGTTGAATTGGGAAATGGGGAATGGCAGTAAAGGACATTGAGTTTTGATCTAATGGGAAGAACTGGATTGCTCAAACATAGCGTTATTTCTTGACGAATATCCACATAACATGTTCCTATATAAGAAAGATGGAACATAATGTAGCAAAATTAACATGGCTTGAGATCTGATTGGAGCATTATATTGTTTGTGGTTCCTTTGGAAATGTGAAACTCATTCCTGAATTTCATTCCCACTTAAAAGACAAGAATCCAAGCTTTGAACATGGATTCTTTAGTAGTCAGATCTGGAAGGTGCTCCAGAGTACTTGGATTTGAGTTCTGGTAAAAGAAATGTGCTTGGAATTGAAAATATAATATATATATGATATATCTTTGGGGCTAGTCAAGTGGTTTAGGCTTCTACTGCACCAATTGCTTCTACTGCACAAAAAAGGATCTTGATTTTTAAGGTTCCCAATCCTGGTACCAGTATCTTTATCATCTTGTCTTCCACAGAAAATCCCCCTGATTGTGGAAGCCTGTTGCAAGGTAGTGGAAGACAAAGGTTTGGAATACATGGGCATCTATCGAGTCCCAGGGAACAATGCTGTGGTATCCAGCCTACAAGAGCAACTAAACAAAGGGGCAGCAGAAATCAACTTGCAAGATGAGGTGAGAATAAGATTGCTTAGCTCATCATCTGCTCTCTTCACTGCTATTGAAAAAAATACCCCAGTACTATTAGATAGTACTGACACCTAGCTGTCATTTGCTTATAGCACATGTGTTTACATATGAGGCATGTATTGTTGCGGTGCAGATCCAAAGCCAGTCCACAATGGCCTTTCCACATGGCGAGATAGGCGGCAAATAAATAAATAAAAATGTATATCAGAATTATTTTGAGCACTTTAAACAGTTTGTACTCCAGGTTCTGGATTGCAACTTTCATTTCCTGGGTCAGCTTGGCAACAGGAGTTCTTGCTCAAAACAATGGAAATTTAGAATCTTAATGCATCAGAATAACACAAGGTTATGTAAGCTTACTCTAAAGTCCTTTATGAAAGTGTAAATATTTCCTTCTGTTAATCTTATGTGCAGACCTAGGGAAAGTAGGGAATAGACTTCTTTAGTAGAAAACTACCAATATACTTACAAATTCATAAAATGCAGCTTCCTACACTGTGTATACAATTATTAGGCAAGTTGTATTTTAGAGGATTAATTTCATTATTGAACAATTACAGTGCTCTCTTAAATGTTAATAAACCTCAAACCTGAATATTAAGAAAATAAAAGTGAGGTTTTGGCTTTCTTAGGAGACTATCTATGTGTGCACAATTATTGGGCAAGTATTAGTGTGCAGATTTATTATGCAACTAAATGAAAAACAAAAATGTTCCCATTTCACTCATTTATTTTCATCTGTTAAAGTGAGAATAATAAACAACTCCAAATATACAAATAAACATTTCTGACATTTCAAAAATAAATAAATAAATCAGTGACCAATATAGCCATCCTTCTTTTCAATAACAGTCATAAGCCTTCCATTCATGGAGTCTATCAGTTTCTTAATCTATTGACGATCAACTTTTTGTGCAACAGAAACCACAGCCTCCCAAGACATTGTCCAGAGAGGCGTACTGTTTTCCTGTACTGTAAATCTCGCATTTAAAAAGGGCCCACAAGTTCTCAATAGCGTTTAGAACAGGTGAGGAAGCGGGACATGTCATTATTTTGTCATCTTTAAGGCCTTTACTGGCTAGCCACACAGTGGAGCATTGTCCTGCATAAAAATTATGGTCTTCTTGAAAGATGCAGACTTTTTCCTACTTTTACCACTACTTGGAAGAAAGTGTCTTCTAAAAAATGGCAGTAGGTTTGGGAGTTAAGTTTCAACCCAAAAAGCTCCAACTAGCTCATCTTTAATAATACCAGCCCATACCAGTACCCCAACTCTACCTTGCTGGCATCTGAGTTGAAGTGGAGCTCTGTTCCCATTATTGATCCATCCATGGACCCAATCATCTGGTCCATCAAGAGTCACTCTCATCTCATCAGTCCATAAAACTTTTGAAAAATCTGTCTTCAGATATTTGTTGGCCCAGTCTTGCCACTTCAACTTATGTGTCTTGTTCAGCGGTGGTTAGGTTTCAGCCTTTCTTATCTTGGCCATTTCTCTAAGCATTGAACACCTTGTACTTCTGGGCACTCCAGGTAGGTTGCAGTTCTGGAATATGACAGAACTGGAGGATAAAGGGTTCCTGGTATTTCACGTTTGATTCCACTCATATCTTTGGCAGTTAATGTGCATCTTTTTTTCGCAACATGTTTTTTCTGACCCTGTTGACTATTTGCAACAAAACGTTTGATGGTTCTGTGATCACGCTCTAATATCTAAGCAATTTCAAGAGTGCTGCATCCCTCTGAAAAACTTTTGACTTTTCAGAGACCGTTAAATCTCTTTTTTGGCCCATGTTGCCTGAGAAAAAGAAGTTGTCTAATTATTATGCACACCTTGATATAGGGCAGGGGTCGGCAACCCACGGTTCCAGAGCTACAAGCGGCTCTTTGGACCCTCTGCCGCAGCTCCCTGTCCCATCACTAGTTTGCCACGCCTCTCATTTCTTTTTTGGACTCCAGCCCGAAGCGGCAGGAAGCGAAAGCTGCCTTACAGGGAACCTTTGCTCCTACACTCTCCTCCCCCCCCCTCCTCTTGTAACCCCCTAGCCAGCAGTGGCTGAGCTGGAAGTGTGCGCATGTGTGGAGAGACCCTCCTTAAGCAAGCCGCTGCCCACCCCTGAGCTTTGGCACTCGCTTGAGGAGGGTCTCCCTGCGCAAGTGCACGCTCCCAGCTCAGCCACAGCTGTCCCAGGTATCCTGAGAGGAGGAGGGGGACGGAGCGAAGCTGCCCTGTACCTGCCTTCACGCCATATTTGCACATAAGGCAGCCTTCGCTTCCTGCCACTTCAGGCTGGAGTCTCCTTGCACGTGTGAATGCTCCCGGTTCAGCCACAGCTGGCGAGGGAGTTATGAGAGGAGGGGGAAGGGGGAGGACGGTTACCTGAAGGGGGGGGAGGGACACACACACACACACACACACACACACACACACACAGACAGACACACAGAGTGATACACAGAGAGGGGGTGAGAGAGACATAGAGAGACACATACAGAGTGATACATAGAGAGGGGGTGAGAGAGGAGAAGAGAGGAGAGGGACAGACATAAAGATACAGAAAGAGGGAGGGAGAGGGGGAGAGAGTCATAGAGAATAGTTTTGTGGCTGGTTATGCGTGGCTAGGTGGTCATGTGACTGGGTGGGAGTGAGTGTCATCGAGTTGGCCATGCCCACCCAGGTTTTGTGGCTGCCAGTGTGCTTTCTTTTTCTGTAGGAAATGGGTCCAAGTGGTTCTTTGAGTGTTTAAGGTTGCCGATCCCTGTTATAGGATATTGATCTCCTTAGGTCACATCCTCCTTCATTAGACAAATACACATCACCTGATATTCTTATATCCACTAAGCATTCAAGTTTACATAGTTTGAAAGTGAAAAGTATGCATAAAAACAATGATGTTGTCAAAATACTCACTTGCCTGATAATTGTGCGCACAGTGTATTATAACTTGCCAATCCAATTAGAAAAAGTAGATGAAGCCAGTGAATGTTGGTTACCCTGGCCAGGGCCATTTGCCTTCTTTAAAAATCTTGGAAAAATAAATAGTGCAAGTTTTTTTTAAAAAAAAATGTTTGATCTCAACATGCTTTACGGTGTTTGGGAAATGTAAAATGTTTTATGTGAAATATAAATGAAAATCAAATGAAAATCAAAATAAGTATCAAATAACTCTTTCCATTCTCCAACCCCAGAGATGGCAAGACTTGAATGTTATTTGCAGCCTCTTGAAGTCCTTCTTTCGGAAGCTCCCAGAGCCTCTGTTTACCGACGGTGAGTGATGGCGGTCTATTATCCCTTGGCTGCTTTAACAGTCAGGATAGCAAGATGATTTTTCCAAGAAATTCAGATAGGAAATATTAACCTTTGGTTTCTAATGGACTCTGTATTTTTCTGGTTGATTCAGAGCATAGTTTCTCTCTTGCCCAAGCCATAGCTGGTAAATCACATTTGTCTTAAGAGGTGTAGAAATTGGTATTACAAAATCCCTCAGGGTTCAGCTTCAGTTTCATTTTTCAAGAACTGATAGAAAGGACCTGATTCAGGCTTTTAGGGCCTGAGTTTCAATTGGAATGTGATTGTGGGAAAAACTCTTTACTTCTCTGGTAACTTGCTATTGTAATGCAGTTCTCACAGCTGCACATTCCATGCTTCAACTGTGGTAATAATACCACAGTGCATATTACTGCATAGTAACATGTGTTGTGTGCTGAGGTAAGGACTAGCTCATCTAATTATTTTAGAAGAAGATGGAGAAAAGAATGCACTGGTAGTTATGGCACAGTGGGAGGGTTGATTAAACCATAGATAGTGGCAAGAAACCAAGAAGGGAAAGTGATTTCTTTCCCCAATGTCTGAAATTCTTTATGTAATACTTTTGCTTCCTGCAAAAATCTATTTTCTTTCACAGGAAATAAAGAATTTCCAAATGCAAATATCCAAGCTGCCCTGGGTTTAGCAGGGAGAGAGAAAGCATAGTTTAATTTCAGGAGGGAAGAAATCAAATGTTTTATCCAGGCAAGTTGTAAAGTTCTCAAGAAGCCTGCTAGAATTATATTCTCCCAAACTAGTAAGGCTGAAATTTTCCCAATTTATCTCTTATTTCCAGGTCTCAAAAAAAACTTTGGCACTCTTTGACCTTTTCAGGTCTATTCACTACAATCTATAAATGAGATTTTGTTAAGAAAAGGGGCTGCATGTTCCTTATGTTCAATTAAACACTGTGTAGTTGGTAAAAATGTGTCAGACTCACATGGCAATACATGTTTATTCCCCAAATTCTCTATTTGCGTCAGGTCAGGGATGAATTCAAATAGTTGATTGCAGGAACACCATCTTTTTCAGGCTGAGAATAACATGAGGTCTATGAAGCTGTGCTGGAGGAATCCAGTCCATTGCTGGATGCAGTCATGGAAGAGAATAGGATATGACAAGAATAAATAAATAAATAAATAAATAAATAAATAAATAAATAAATAAATAAATAAATAAATATTTATAATATATAAATATTATATAAATATTTATAAATATATATTTATATATTAAAGAAATTCAGTTAATATATATTTTTCCCAAACAACCAAACTTTGGGGAGGTCAAGGTGTATCTCATGTTTTAAATTTCTAAATAGCTAAGAAACAGTTACCTTAAGATAGTTTTTCTTTTCAGATATGCTATATTATTTAGGTCCCATTACTCATAGGCTACAGATAATTTAGTCATGATACCCAAGATTTATTTTTTAATCCCATCTTTCTTTTGGAAAGTGTTTAAAATCACACCTGGTTTTTCAGAAATTTGTTTATTCCCCCCCCTAAATACTATGCTGTACTTGTTCATGGCTATGATAAAAATGAATGTTGTGTCCCTCCTCTCCAAATTTACAGTCAAGTGTTTTCCTAATTATTCTTACCACTTAAATCTAACACAGAAATTAAATAAATTAAACAAATTCAGAATTTCAGATTTAAGAAATTAAATTAGTAAGTGAACTCAGAAATTAGCAGCAGCTCTAGATACCTTAACTCCCAATCCCAAAGCTGAAACTAGATTGTAGAAATGAATGGTCTTTCAAGATGTATTTGGAATCTCAATTATTCTGAACTGCTCAATTTGTTTTGTCCTAAAATGATACCGCAAATCAGAAATGTTTTTCTTTTCAAGATAAATACAATGACTTTATTGAAGCCAACCGGATTGAAGATGCCAGTGAAAGGATGAAGACCTTACGCAAACTGGTAAGTCCTTGGAAGTTCCTGCTGGCTTTTTTCCTTGGAGAACTATATGGGGAAATGTCAACATCTGGTCCCTGCTTTGAAACAAAAGGCTGCAGTTCAGTGATAGAACTTTATTAATTTACTTACTTACTTATTACTTACTTACTTACTTACTTTATTTACTTATTTACTTATTTACTTATTTACTTACTTACTTACGTATGCATGTATGTATAGGGGGGATGGAGAGTATCCAGGATAGGATGCCTGAGCCTCTTCTGTATGCTTTCTGCACTCCAACAAGGAACAACCTTCATAATGAAAAGTAACACTTCCTTTTATGCTGAAGATTCAGTCTCTAGCGTTTTAAACTAGCCAGAGATAGATTCCCATCAGAAGTCATTCTGAACCACTGAAGATTATATTGAGCTTAATATATCTAGGCAGCGAGTGCAACTTCTGACCACCAATACATCAGCTTCATTGGACACAACTAGACCGTAGAATACTTACTTTGAATCCTTATATCTCACATTGTGCAACTTTAAAAGAAGGTACTGTTGTACAGAAAGACCCAGATTGCTCTGTTATGTTATTTTGTGTAAGATTAATCTTGAATATATAAGAGAGAAAAGACATGTGAACATACAAATCAGTCTCCTGTAGTAGGGGATAGAATGGGCTTGTAATATGCTTGCTTAATGCAGATCTGTAAACTGGTATTTTTATTGTATATATCACTGCCAAGCATGCTTCCCTTCCCTTTCTTTCCTCTTTTCCCATGTATTAAAAATCACTGTATCATTACTGGCGGCTTCTCAGTTCCTTTATATGTCTTTTGAAGTTTTTCTATTTTATTTTCTTAAGAATTGAGAACATGAAGCATTCTTCATTCAATTGAAAGCCATATGGGTAACTAATTTAAAATTAGCTGGAGGTGAGAATGTCACACAGCATTAATGCAAGAAATAGTGGGCAGTACTAGGGCAAGAAAAACATACTTTCCCAAAAAACAGAGAACATGTAACCATTAAGAAACATTGTCTAGCCTTGTCATAGTGCAGGACATACAGATATAGATATTATTGATATGCTTTAAAAATTCTTATAAGAGTAAATATACACTAGGGAAGAACAGTGGAATTCTAGAGCTGACATGTTCCTATGGTACCACTTCTTTTGTGTCACTTTTTTAAAAAGTAAAATAATGAATTGAAACTAGAGAAGAAGATTGAAATTGGAATAGAATTTTGCATTAGCATCAGTCATAAAATGAGACAAATAAACACTCCTGACTGATTTTTTTAAACTATATTTCTTCCATCTCTGATTCAGATCCGGGATTTGCCAGGCCATTATTATGAGACCCTCAAGTTCCTGGTGGAACACCTCAAGACAATTGCAGACCATTCTGAGAAGAATAAGGTAATGTTTGCTCACTGCACCTGCCTTTCCTTCATGTATGGATTGGAGGGGTTTAAAGTGGCTAATGATACAGCTGTGGTCTGGCTTCTGGTCCGTGGTCGTGCCCGACCACAGCTGCATCATTAGCCACTTTAAACCCCTCCAATCCATACATGAAGCAGACTGACACCCACCATGAAGAGGTGGCATGGCCACGAACATGAAGCCAAACAACAGCAACACAGCTCACCAGCTCAAATCCCCCTGCTACTCAGACTAACCCGAGCACAACCAAGCCCCCACCTAAACAGAACACACACCCATCCAATCAGAGCACAGCCAACCCCCATCCAATCAGAGCACAGCCAAGCTCCCACCCAATCAGTTCACACCCCCACTGGCAGTTAAAAGGAAGAAACAGCTGCATCACACACATTGCTCCTAGAAGCACGAAGCCAAAAACACCAGCCTGAAGATGACGAATGAGACTTCATTGCCCATATGGTATTTTAGGCCTGTTTCTTGAATGATTCTGTTTGTAGTCTTTATATAAAAGTACATTTCTAAATTCCCAATTTGCTCCCTTCCTTACCAAATTTCACAAAGAGATATCTGTAGTGAAAGAGCTGTATAAATAACAGACTTTCTAATTCCCCCATTGTACTAGGAGAATGTGAAATGAATGTGCTAATTGCAACATCCTTTCCTGCTACATGAACCCTGCTGTACTTGTTTGTGTTCCGAAGAATTTAAAAATCTGACTTCCCTGAATCTAAATTGCCCTTGAATTTGGCTCTTTGCCATATTTGAAGCAGTTCTTTGTGGATGAGGTGCATGAAAAAAAATAATAGGGCTTTCTTAGAACTCAAAGCAGAGAGGCTAATGTGACATGAATGCAGAGATAAGATGTATAACTTCACTCCAGCCTTGTTGACAACTGATCATCTTATAGAAACAAAAATGCAATGGATTTTATTGTAGATGGAGCCGCGGAATCTTGCCTTGGTATTTGGTCCCACGCTAGTTCGAACATCGGAGGATAACATGACTGACATGGTGACACATATGCCTGATCGCTATAAAATTGTGGAGACCCTCATACAACACGTAAGGAGCAAGAGGGGTTTGGATCTAGGATCTAAGTAGGATCTAAGAGGGGTCTAATTATATATATATATCAATTATGCAAATGAGTTGTTCTTAAAATTGTCTTCAGAAATCCTTGCTTGATGTTGTCATTAAATGCATCATCAAATGAATCCCAAGTATTTGTTGGGAAGATTCTCAATGTGGGGAAGATTGCTTTGTAGAGGGAATGGAGAATGTGTGATCTGCTAGATATTACTGAATGACAGGTACTAGCAGCAGTATTTGTAATTCAGGAGCATATGGGGAGTCATACTTTCCCCATTGCTGTTTTAAATAAATTAAGGGCAGTAATAATACTAAAGAGTCAAAGGGAAATAAAATAATAAGACCCTTTATTAGAATATTAATTCTGCTAATTAGTAGTACCCAGTTCTTTATTTAATAGTGTGCAAATCCTTCACCTTGAATTGTAGTGTTCAGTTACAGGATTGATTGCAAATAGTTCAAAGGATTTCTATTTTTACATAATAATTTTAAAAACCCTTTGTATTGTTTTATTAGAGTTGTAAAGATATACTTCAATAATCCCCAGTGATCATTAGGGCAGAAGAGGGGAATTTATTTACTATGCCTATATGATCATGCTCTTCATAAATAGTATATGGTATTTCTACGCAGCCTATTTCTTCAGAAAGTTATGTTGGTGTACACCATTCTTTTCTCTCACTTTCTCTTTTTATCCTTACATTAATCCTGTTTAATATAGTAGACTGAGAAAAAAATGTTTGGTTCCAAATCACTCAATTAGCATCATGGCTAAATAGAGATTTCAACTTGAATCTTCTTGGTCCTGGCCCAGCTTTCATTTTAGCTGGAAAGAACCAATCATGCTCTAGTTTTATATCTCCTCATTCTTTAGGCATGCCCAAATTCTTTCCAAAGAGTGGGTACCTTTTTCATTCAGAAGTTCAAGGAATGGTTCTGTATATGGCTTATTCATTTTAAAATGTTCAACTTAATTTCAGTAAGCAGTTAACTTGCGTGAACATGGCAGGTGTGTCTAGTGTGTAAAATATTTTATATTAGCATATAAAATATGATCAACTCTAAATGAACACAAGCGGAAGACCAGAGAAAGTGTCACGTGCTTACCTCAAAAACATTGGGGTATTTATAAGATGTATCAGTTCACTGTAAGACTCATATTTATAATTTAGGGCAGTAATCATGTATGACTTCACACAATGATTCAGAGCATATAAATTATATTGAATTAGCTTTAAGTCATTTGTGCAATGAAGCACTGCACAAATCTTGCAACAGACTGTAAAGTTTATTTGAATCTGAAACTGAAGCTAACTTTTCTTTTTCTGGGAGGAAATAAGCATCAGTGTTGAGCGTAAGAGAGGGGAAGAGAGTACCTACTGACAAATGTTTGTGGAATCACAAATATATTCACCCCAAACCCTGAAAGTCATTTTGCAGAGAAAACATTTCTAGTTTCTGAGAATTTTATCTTAAAAATATTATAGTAGACAGGCAGCCCTCCCAGAGAGATTACATTTTGATAGGTAATTCTGGGTTCAATTAATAAGCTATATGTCCCTCATGAATAGTTAAAAGCTAGAAATAAAATCTGGTTCACAGCCCAACATTTGTAATCGCCCTGCTGTGATTTCCTTTTACATTGTGTTCTATATGTACAGTATATGCTTGGTTTTATTTGGTTCTCTGATTTCTCCTTTGTTTTTTCCCTACAGTCAGACTGGTTTTTCAGTGACAAGGAAGAAAAAGGTGAAAAGGTAAGTGACTAGGAAGGAGGCAATGCTCAGTTTATGGCTGACTGCTGATTTCTCAGGTTATAGAGAAATGCCAGAAGAGAAATGTCTCTTATTCATGACATGTAGGTGCTTTCTTCTGAACTCTGTGCGTTGTTGAGAATCCATTCATAAAGGAAGACAAGGACTGTAACTACTTTTACAGAGGCAGCATCCTTAAGGACAGTTTTGTCTCTCAAATTGTATTTTCTTTCCAACTCTTGTTTTCAAACACCTGCATTGACACAGACACATATATGTATCTGTCTATTATGTCTTCAAGTCAGACTGTCTTTGCAGTATGCTGTCTATACCTGTGGAGGGGCCAACCCTCTAATTTTCAATCAAAATACTATGAAAAATGTGATACACAAGGCTAAGCTAAACATAGGTCCAAAAAACAATACCTGATTTATAGAGTGTTGTTCATATTCCCTTCTTTGCTCCATCAACCTGTCAGTTGGGCTATTTTGGTTTATGAGTTTATCATTATTAGATCTTTATCTCATCCTTTAAAAAAACAACAGCTGTCTTCAGCTCAAGACAACTAATATACCTCCTGTCTCCTATTTGCCCCACAATAACAGCCCAGGGAGGTGCTGAGAGACAGCAACTGACCTAAAGTCACCCAGCCACCTCAAACTACTTTCATGCCTAAGAGAGGCCTAGCACCTACAGTCTCCTGATTTCTAGGTCAGCACTTTCTCCAACTAATTGCCTCTCAGTTCAGCACTTTTCTGGAAGATTGTTAGATTTGTATCAGAAAAGTCTTGAGAAATCGATCACCAGCATGCTAGAAATGTTTCAAAGACCATTGGGTGATATTATTTCAGTTGCACCTTATGGTCCTCTATCATGCCTATGTCTCACTGTTCAGTTTTACTGCAGCTTCCATGTATTGATATTTGTTCATGTTAATGTTGGCAGCAAGTGGCCATAACTGATAGGACATAAAAAAAAAGTTTACAGACAAAAAAAAATGGTTTACGGTGTATAAAAGGGCATATAAGTGCTATCATGGTCCTCATGCCAAACTAAATGAAACAATAAAGAAATTGTCCAAACGAACACCCTTCATAATGGAAGTAGTTTAAACCTATAATTGGCTCAATAGTCACAGGGTGAAGAATATAGAATTTGGCCCTCTTTTCCATTTTAAATCAATATATAGTTTAAACCTTTTTTTCTTTCTAAGTGCATATGTATCCATTTCACAGACCCCTATAGATGAACAAGAGGCCCAGTCAATGCCAAATATCGAATACCTTCTACCCAACATTGGAAGAACAGCAGCATCAGGAGATGCTTCAGGTAAGCAAACTGAAAGTTTTGACTGAATGAGATCTCCTGGACATGAAAATCCCCGGGACAAGATTTCCCATAGTTGTTCCAGTTTTTTTCTATTTTTGAATCAAACCTTCAGGTCCAATAATTTCCCATGAATATATGAATGTGGCTATCTTTACTGCATAGAGGTTCTATTAATCCAGTGTTTCTTAAACTTGGCAACTTTAAAATGTATGGATTGCAATTCTCAGAATTTCTCAGCCAGTTAAGGATTAATCTGAGACAAATGTGTAAAAAAAGATACACTCTGGCAGTTTCTGAAACATTGGATTCTAGAAAGTTTCATACAGGCAACAACTAGGAATGCCTCCTCTCCATGCTTCCTCTGGTGCTTTGCCAGTTGCATTGTTAGCAGCAAAAGTAATAATGTGATCTTTAGAATTTAGGCATATGTGGACATTTCCTTCTAGTTTATACCTGTGCTAGTGGTGAAGTAATATTTGCGTTGCTAGAAAAGAAACCAATATTTAGAGTTAGATCTATGGTTGCTAATGCTGATGAGCATATTTCTGATTAATAGTGATGTTTTTGTCCTCTACTAGTTATAGCTGCCTTTAACTTTTCTGCTGTCTTTCTTCTCTTTTCTCTCTTATCTTGTGTCTCCTCCTCCTTCCAACTCCAGCGGATCTGCCGGAGCTCTAGAGCTGGTACAGTGTGGTTGTGCTCTGATGTTCATGCACTAATTCCATTGGGTGATTATGAGAGATGGGGAAAGGCAGAACTTTAGATTTTGACTCCTTATTGGATTTTTCATGTTGAATTGAAAAAACACCAGTGGCATTTACCATAATGTAAAGATTAGGGCGTGGTTTTGCTTTCCAATTATTTTCCTTCCTGTTTAAAATCAGGGAGCTTCTTAAAGTCAGCCAGTAGAAATTCCCATTTCAAGCAGCTGGATATGAAAGGGTGACAAATGAGATATCCATCAATTTAAAACAAATGCTTATGGGTATTTCTAAGTAGTTTTTTTTTTTTTAATGGGGGAGCAATAGTTTGATTTACTGAATTTGCCACTATACAGGGTTTTTTTTTTTAAACGTTTGTAACCCTTCTTTATTTTCTCACTATTTTTAAAATCTTTTTTTTAATCACCATATATAGGTTTGGGAAGAATAAAAAAGTTAATTCTTATCTTTGGCAGCATTAGTAACATATAAATCATATGTCCAGTGCCTTAACATGACTATTATTGTGCCACAGAGTACTTTTACATTTTTATTAGATAATTTCTAATATTCTAATTTCTATTTTCATTTTCTCTTTTTTCCTTTTATTATAGTATAAATAATTTGAGTTAGTAAAGCATTAAAATATATATAGGTCATTTTTAAAAAACAATAACTAAATGTGATTATACTAAGTATATTTACAGTTACACTTTAAGGCTGCAGTACAATACTCGCTAGGGATAGGCTGTCACTGAGGTTTATTATTTAATGAGTAGATATTAAATTATAAGAAAAACTGAGCACTGTAAAGTAAAATAATCACAATCATAAATTTTAAAAGTTCTCAGTAAAGTTGTTTGGATAAATTCTTATTATCGGATGTCCCCCAAAATGTGCTGAAGGACATTCTTCACCTAGCCTTTTTGCCTGACTAATCTAATTTTAAACTGAGATTTGAGCTTAATGTATAATTTGATGAAGTGACCTATGTGGCTTGAGAGCCTGTTGTATATTTTTCCACCCACAAATATCAAAATTCAAGTAAAGCTTTTATCTCAAAGTGCCATTTCCTTTAGAGACAGTACTTCTTTAAGCTCTGGGTGTTGAGTCAGTGTGATTGTTTTGCCTTTTCTCTCTCTTGTGATTGCCAGCCACTAATTCCACATGAATGTTGCGGTCAAACCTGCAAAGGAGTAGGCCTTGTGGGGGACATCCATTAATTTGTCCATTGGTTTCATTGTTGCTGACATTGCTGTGGCAAATATATGTGTGTACTTGTGTGGGGAGGCTTGTTCAGAAAAGTTTATTCAAACCACCTGCTTGATGATGTGCTTATTTTATGAGAAGACCACTGTTAATTCGGACATGTTTCTTGTGGTTCCTTCAGCTGGAACAGGAACCATTTTTGTTGGCTAAAAGCCCTTTTTCCAAATTGATTTTCGAGAGAACCATAAGGGAAATCTAATTTAGTGACTAATGTCACTGAAAGGGTCAGAACAGAATTATAAAATTTGTTTTCCATTTGTACGGAGGGTGGTGTTGGAGCTTAACATACCTGTCTTAGTTCTTGATTGATGAAAACCATGAGAAATTGTGCTATTGATACTCAGCAGCTCACTGTCATGATGTGGTGGTTTGAAGGCTGCAAAGAATAGGGTGATGGCTGCTTATAGCCTACAGATTGCAAATCTGTTTACTTCTGACTTTAGTTTGACAGCTTCTTCTCCCCATCCTCCCCAAACCTTGCATTTGTCCCTTGGTTGCTTTCTTTGGTTGTCTGGCTTGGCTGTTGACAGTGCTTAAAATGAAGAGCATAGGAGGAGACTACCTGGTATGACTACATTGGCATTGGGCAGTTGCTACTCTATTCCTAGTTCCCAGTGTCTATTAGTAGTTAACTTTAGGAGAGCTCCCTGAAGCAACTTAATTTGCTAGAGGAAGCAATTTCTTCTAATTCTTTCTCCTATCTGCACATGGTTGTTTGAAATGCAAGGTATAGAATTTGGACAATGACAGCTATCCCCAAAGACTTAGGAGAGCCTCCCAAGATCTGAATACATAAAAATAACCTGAAGCCTTCTTAAAGGGCTATTATCATGCTTGCTATTCTTTTGATTTGTCTGATCTTTGTGGGTTATTGTTCTGTAAATATATGCACATATGTATTAATTCTCTGAAATTATTTAAGGCAATATTAAAATTGTGTATGTAAACTCACCCAATTCCTCCCTGTTCCTCTGTGAGGGAGATGGGCAGTTAATAAGTTTAATAGATAGATAGATAAATGAATGAAACCTGCACACTCTAAAATACCAGGAAGAGGAAGAGGAAGAAGAGGAGGAAGAGGAGGAAGAGGAAGAGGAAGAAGAAGAAGAAGTAGAAGATTGAAAAGGATCCTCTACTTATTTGCTTCCTAACACATCTTTCTTGGCACGGCATTTAAAGAGGAGCCTTCCAGGCTGTTCTGAAAGTACAGATGAAAGTCCTGAAATTGAGCATTGGTAACACTGAAACAATATATCTTGAAAGATGTTCCTTGTATATCCTTGGGAACTCTGAATCTGTTCAAAATGTCACATTAGTATCTTACATCACATTACCAAAATCTCATGATATTTCAGTTTTGTGGGAGTTAGGACAGACTCTGTACTGAGCCCTGGATGTTGTCTATAGACAGCAAAGTATTGCTGTGATGTGAAGAACTTCTAGTTTCAGTTAACAGCCCCATAATGTCATTGTAAATAACTGAAATGTCTGGACCCTTCACAAAGATAACCTCGCATCCAACACATTGCAATAATCCAAAAATAAAGGGTGTAAATTGTAGTATCTTTAGCAGTTCAAGCATTATTCCTTGGAACAGTTGTTGAGTTACAACCTAGCCCCATTAAGTTTTACTTCAATTGTGCTAAGTAATTAATATCTCTCTTTAGAACTGATCTCATAATTTCCTTTGGAATCCATATCAGTTCCTCTTCCTCCTCCTCTTTGGGAAAAGTGGTAGAGATGAGAGATTAAAACTTAAAATAATTCAGCTCTTCTCCATACCTCCATGGAAAATGTGCTACAGTCTCTCTAAATGTTTCAGGCTATATTTATAGTTCATCCAACCAAACTGAGTCAGGATTACACATCTCTAGCATGAGTGCTGCTTTTTGAGATGAAATGTTGACACTTTTAATAGAATTAGTTGTGTGCCTATGTCTGTGTGAATGCATGTGTGTATGCAAATGTGTGCATATATAACCTCATGTATATATTTTTTATTCCTTTATGCCATCTGTCAGAAATGGTGCTTGGGTGGCGGGGGGGGGAGGGGTTGAATTAGATGACCTACTAGGTCCCTTCCAACTCTGTTAATCTGTTAAAGCTAATTTGGGGCTTCTATTGTTTAGGTCCCTACAGGAGATTGGTAATGATGACTGGTGATAGGTCTCCCACTGATACTCATTTTTTGCGCTTTCTATACTAAATTTCATTGTCACTGTTCACAGATGTATTGGTCATTTCCATTGCAGAAACTGTTATCCTGGACTGCTTCTCTTTCATTTGGTCATCCACAACTGCATCATTTTGTTGAGCATTTCAAAAATGAAATGAAATGAAATGCATTTCTTTATTAATTTCATAATACTCTCTGGTATATTTCTGGTTATTTTGGAGATCTTCCTTTCCTATAATTATTTAATAAAAACCAATGAAATAGCTGGGAAGAAAGATTTGCTTTCATGAAAAAAATATTGAAAGTTTAACTGACTTTAGAATACCTAATTGTGTATTTTGTGTACTTCTCAAATTGGGATGTTCCCCTACAGAGTATGTCAAAGAAAATACTGTAGTCCTGAATATGTAATTAGTGACTGAATTATTAAAACAACAAAGGGAGCTGTATCAATCTAAAATTTGTGGTTATAAATCCCTGCCTACATCATGATATAGTTTCCTGTTTTAGTGCATGTAAGGCCCCTCTCATACCTGTAATTATTTTCTGTGGCCAGCACAATGAAGAGCAGAAGGCAGCTTAGGAACCTGGTGTTATACAACTGTTCCCTCCATTTTTCATGCTGATGTTTTAGCTGAAAAAAAAATATTGGACAACATGCTTATTTGGCCTTGTTGATCCTTTGATTGCATGCCATCAAGTCAATATCAAATCTTAGTGATCACATAGATTTTCTCCAGGATCACTTACATATGCAATCATTAAGCCCTTCAATTTGCTAATCTTGCACAGTTCTATTTTTAACTCTCCTCTTTTTGTGTATTAATCCCTGCAGATTCAACTAATAGTGGATCAGCTAAATCAAAGGTAAGATCTCCTCTGGATTATTTTTGTTTTTGAGAAACGTTGGGATGAGAAAAAGATGGTTAAGCACAAGGCCCTTGAACTCCCCAAATTGGAAGTAAAGAGTTTGTGTTACTTTGGCACTTGGCATGTCTTGATTTAAATTGTTTTAAAAATAACAACAACCCTGTAGATACTCAAGCATGATAGGTTTTTTGACTAAACAGCCATGGCCTAGTTTTCTGGTGTTGTTATTTTTTGCCAGCAGCTGCAGCTGGCCTTTTCAGAGTGTGCTGCTTTGTAATGTACTTCTCAGCAGCTTGCAGGCGACTGAGTTGTAGTCCAGTGTACAGACTCAACTTACCCTTTTCTTTCCTGCCTTAAACTAAGTATAAAATTATTCCACATCTCCTCCCATGCTTCTTTTCTTTTTTCCACCTTTTTCTGGTTGGTTTTATATGTATATGTGCAATGAATACACTGTTCTAAAGAATTACAGGCCACAAAGAAAAAGAAAAAAAAAAGAACTGGAATCAGAAATTAGTTCCATACTGTGCATAGTACATTTAATTAAAAAGAAGAAAAAAAGTTGGACAGAGAAGAGATCCTCTGAGAATCTTTAGGGAGAATATCTGCAGGTGTTTTAGTGCATTTAGGGGATCCTAAAATTAGAATTTCTAATTGCTCTATCTGCAAATACGTTTTCCAAAACAGGGGAAATAATTCACTTTTTAAAAAGCAAAATATGCTTATGCAATAGGCAATATATATTGCTAATTACCATTAAGGATTCTTTGTGGTAAGATATTACTATCCAGGGCAATCCATCAAATAAACAATGCCAATGTCACTGGATATTTTTCTGGTATCTGTTCCTTAGCCCTCTAAAATGCTTTGGGTTTTTTGCTTCTGTTCCAGGCTTCATGTGGCTCACGGAAAGAGCACTACCATAAAGAGATGCTTGCCATCTCCTTCATCTCAGCCGTCAACCGCAAGAGGAAGAAGCGGAGAGAGACCAAGCGTTTTGGGAGCAGCACAGATGATGATTCTGAGCATGAGTCAGCTGTCAAGAGAGACGAGGAGAAGGAGGAAGAAGTGGCTCAGGAGGAAGAAAGAGAGGCTGAAAGATTCGAGAGTAGCAGCAGAGCTCCAGTTCCTGATGTGCAGGATGTCTTCCAAAGCCGGGCAAAATTAGAAGCAGAGCAAGTAGAAAGAAAAGTGGCACCCCGAGGAAGCCCAGAGTTGGCCCTGGATGCCCGCTCAATTGTATCAGGTTACTCCACTCTGTCTACCATTGATCGCAGCCTATGCTCTGAGGTGCAGTCAGTTGCAGAGAGCCGTGGGGAGGAGGCAGATGATGAGCGGAGTGAATTTAGCCATGTGGAGACAGATACTGAGAATAGCTTTGTGCCAAAACAGCCTGGGATGCTTCCCAAAGGAGCTGGTGTGGCAGTAGTAGAGGAAGGGGGGGCTGCTGCTTCTGAAAAGATATCACACAACCGAACCTCCTTTAGTTCCCATCACCTCATGCAGTGTGACACTCTGGCACGGCGCAAGCTTTTGCGGCCCCGACACAATAGTGAGTCTTCTTCCAAGGGTAGCACTGATGTCCCAAGTTCCAGTTCCCCAGGCAGTCAAGAGTCATTGCAGCCTGTGGGTGCCCCTGAGGTCCACACCCGGCTTTCCCTCTCAGAACAACTTCGACTCCGCCTCCGCGGCTCTGCAGATGACATGCTGGCTGTGCGCCTGCGAAAGCCACACTCACCTGAGACACGGCGCAAGAAGAACAGTTGGCGGCGCCATACTGTAGTGGTCCCTGGTGGTCTCAAAGACCTCAATTATGAGTGGAAGGAACAACATGTATTGGGGACTACTGAGGCTGGTCCACTAGACTCCTCGAATAGAGGTGCGCTAAGGGACAACAAAGACTCTGGGCTTAGCAGCCTAGAGTCAACCAAAGCTCGGTCTTCCTCAATCACACCAGGGAACATGACAGTTCCTAACCAGCAGAGTGAGCCACAGCATCGTAAAGGCAGCTCTGAGGGGCGTTCAGCTCCTCGACGTACAGCCTCTTTACGTTTCCACCAATGTCTTTAGGTAGCCTTTTGTTGAAGCTCTTGTAGAATGGATGAAAGGAAAACTTGGCTTGCCCACGGTAACAGCCTTGTCTTGAGAATGGAGGAGGGTGCTCATAGGTGCAGCCACACTTGAAAGTTCCCAGTACTGGCCTTACTTTGTCCTTTTTCATACCTCGATCTGCAATGGAGCAAGAAACTCTCCTCCTACTACCCCATACCTATCTTTGCTTTCTAATTCCCCCAGATATTAATTTAATCACACCATGGTTTTGTGATTTGTGAATTTATTTATTCTCCTCTTTCCTTATCCCCAGGATGGCAGTCAAAAACGAAACAAAACAAAAAAGCTGAGGTAGGTCTGATACAAGGAGGGCCATTCATTCAGCCCATTGAAAGATCTTGATTTGGGATTGACTAGAGTTATCCAATTGATGGGATAAGCAGCTTCATCCCTGCTTCAAAATTCTGGGTCTGCAAATAAAGTATATTTTTGAAGGAGGAGAGAATCAGAAATAGAATTCCTCCAGTTAATTTTCCTAATTTTCATTAGTCCATGGTACCTCTTTTCTGTATTTATCTGAAAGAGGCCTTGGAACTGGGCAAACCAGATCAGAGATATTCATGAATTGAGCCCGCTTCCATTTAATCACTGTTGTGGGCTCACATTTACATGATGGATTCCTCTCTACCCAAAATTCCTCTCACTATTATCTAAGTGGCAGTTGATGATGTTGGGAGGTTTTGAATGTTCCCCTAAAAATATCCATTGCTCCTTTTCTACCTTTCCTCTAGAAAAGCAAATTCCAAAATCTTCCATCTATCATAGCTTGGCCTTTGTCAGGTTCCTACAGGGAGGGTTATATCATCTTGACTTCTAGCACATGCATCAAAATCTTGTAGATATAAGCAAACTCAGGATTATGTATGGTATAGTCTCAGCTGCACTTGAAGACTATTTCATGTGAAAACTGCAGAGGTATAATGGTCCTGAAAGGTGCATAATCTCTACCACATGTAAAGGGCACTGCTGTTTTCCTCCTCCTCCTAAAGCACGGGTGTCAAACTCGATCGTGTCACATGACGTATCGCAACGTTTTTGCCTTTGAGGAACTGGGGTGGGCGTGGTCTGCACGTGACGCAACTGGCCCACAGGCCGCCAGTTTGACACCCCTGCCCTAAAGTGATGTCGTTTCTAATTTTCAAAAGTCACAAAGAGATCTATGGCATCACATTATTTGATGTATTGCAGCTTTGGCTTTGAAAGCTTTGCTGCAGTAAATCTGCTGGCATTTAACAGCATCTCAAAATGCTTTGGTTTTGTTGCAAGACTAACATGATATATACGACTGATGATATGAATTCTAAATGATACAGTACTAAATGGTACAACTCACTGTGCCTTTAAGAATATAGTCCCATTTTTTGCTTAGCTCATCTAAGATTTTCTTGTAAGTCTTAGCTAAGAATGCAAACTTTTTCCAGATTGATTTTTCCTTTCAGGCTGTGACAGTATCCCCATTTGAATAGCACTCTCTGTCCTATCCCCTCATAACAGATAGTAGAGTCTAGGGGGAAACAGATGTGATTAACACCATTAACACAATACTGTATGCAGAATACATGAGGGCAGTATTTTAGGGAGAAAATTAGCTTATGCAAATGGTAACTGTGTGGAGTGAATCACCTGCTAAGGTGGCATATGTGTACCGTGTTTTAGTTAACAGTGCTTTTCTATGTGACCTCCTATGTTCAGTGGGAGAAAGGATGAGTACAGGCGCTATGTGATTTTTGGGTTTGGAAAAGAGCAAGAAGAGGTAGAGGAAAAACACACCAGGGCCCTGTGCAGATGTGCCAAAATGGAGCCTCAGTGATTTTAAAAAAAAATTCTTTTAGAATTTCCAGAGCGTAAATTGACATGATTCCATTCAAGCCTTTTGTTATGATGAAAGGCTGAAATGTCAAGTCCGTGCCATTTTCTGCTTTACTGGTAACTTTCACAACTCACTCTCTCTCACAAAACAGCAATATTTGATTTTCATGGTGCTACATTTATTTTCTACAGTGTCTTTCTCTTTAGTTTTCTCATTATACCACATGGAAGTAAACCAAGGAGCCATTTTATTACATGTTGCCGATCAAGTAGAGTTTTCCATTTTGCTCTTTCTTGCAATTCCCTCAAAATGAGAGACTTAACATTTGTTTTTATCTTGTGGATATAAAAGATTCCCTTATGTCTCTGTAGAATTTCATTTGGTCATAAAAGCAGGAAGTAATCTTGTTATGAATAAATATGAGAGATGATCTTTTAAGATACATGTTTTGGTGTGTAATAGTTACTATTTCACCCCTGTGTCTCAATACAAAATTCTTACCCCCTTGGAAGGAGTTGCATAACCCTTAAGAAAATTTTTTTGCTGTGAAATAACTTTCTCCACTTTCCTATCATATATTTTAATTGAAAAAGAAAATGAAAAAGTCATTTTGGGGGGAAACCAAATCAAAATCCTGACATTCTTGAAATTCAGTGGGTGTCTCAGAGCAAACTGCTGTGTATAGCATAGCCTACATCAAAAGTACTCTTTCTGCAAAATAATAATAATAATAGAAAAAGTGACAAATTATTCTTGAATTTCAGTATTTGCTGATACATTCCAAAATCGTTATCACTGAATGAAAAGGAAATATCATTTTCATGGAAATAACTCTCTTACCACATGTTGTTTTGTTTTGTTAATGTATCTTATTCCAGGTATTACACACGGATGACATTCCAGTTGTAACACCAAATATAAGACTTAAGGCTTAAAAAAAATCAATGAATATATTAGGTTATAATGCAAAACCAATACACAACAAGAACAGGCAAGGGACAAGATGTCCTTGGTTAAGGATAGATTTCAATGCTGGTCTTGCTGATATTAAATGCAGCACCTAAATGGGTATGCCACACTGGTTATAGACGTGGTACAGTACATTTTTCACTGTAGTCTGCCTAGCTCATTCTACAATGTCTGGTTTAATGACAGATGGCTATTTTTTGTAGGAAGGGTTAGCTGTAGGTTAATTCTTTGTAAAGATGTTATCATGAAGAAACGCTTTTGTATCTGGATTTTTTAAGAACAAAGTGCATTAAAGTTGATGGTTTTTCTCCGCCAACATCAATTGACAGCAACACTAGGCACTAAATGTCACACTTTGACCCAATGCAATATTAACAGTCCCTGCAGAGTTGCAATGTTATATTTTCAGGAAGTATGTGTCACCACAGATGCAGCAGTAGGACCAAAACAGAATGACAATGAATGGGAGCTTGCCAGCTTGATAATTAATCCAAGTATTTTATTTTTAAAGGGAGTGAGGGGTGAGCAATTTGTATTTTGGTGCAAAACTGAGCTCCTGTTTATACAGCAAGGTCAAGATCCTATTGGTTACTGCTTCTCTCCACTTGTAAAGTTGCAAAGACAAAGATAATATTCATTCTGTAACTTCCTAACCAAGAACAGAACAGGCCTCTCAAACCTGTCTTCATTTTCACTGTGAAATGAAAGGTCAGGAGTACTGTCTGTCTTGATGAAGCTAGTCTTGGTGGCTTGGTAACTGAACAGGTAAAAACAATTTTAAAGTACACTGTATGTAGCATCTATACCAGGGGTGTCAAACTGGATTTCTTCGAGGGCTGGATCAGCATTGTAGTTCTCCTTCGTGGGCCAGCCGGGAGACGGGACGGACACCTCCTGCAGCACCCTGCCAGGCAAAATGGGGTGAAGGGGGGCTGTGTGTGTGTGGGCCCCACACCCCGTTTTCAGCCTGGATGGCCTCCAGTACTTTGCCGGCCAAAACGGTGTGTGGGGGGATGCATGCACCCCCCTCACCCCATTTGGCCAGCAGAGTGCTTCAGGAGGCCGTCCAGGCTGAAATAGGGTGTGCACACACACACACACACACACACACACACACACACACACACACACCTGTTTTGGCTGTCAAAGGCACAGCAGGCCGGTCCTTTGCTGTTTCCAGGCCAGCACCGTGAACCAGATTTAAGCAATTTGCGGGCTTGATCCATCCCACGGGCCTAAAGTTTGACACCCCTCATCTATACTGAACTTTCAAACATTTGAAACATTCTTATTGAACTGTCACAACCATTTTTAAAAGTTATCTGATAGAATTTTCAGTGATTATAAAGAGATGCAAAACAATCCCACATGAAATTAGACCAACCTCTTGCCTCTGGATCTGGGCAAGTGACTGGTGCTTTATATGGCCCCAGTTCCCTTTCCTTAAAAACTTGCAGCATATTGTAGCCAGAGGTGTCATGGGGGTGTGTCAGAAAGTCAAGATGGTTTGTGTGATTCAACAATTGAAGCTCTGTGATGCATGATGAAAAAGAGGCAGAGTTTCCATTGTTCAGGTGCAACGTTTCTCTCATACGATCTTGACTTTTTGAACAATCCATGCTGGTGGATATTCCTGATTATCTCTTGGGTTATTATTTAATAATAATGGCTCAGTGTCTGTCTGTATGTGATTTTTTTTAAAAAAACCATTTTGCAATCATTCTTAAGGATTCATTGTCTCACTGCCAGTGTATGTGTGAAAAAGCATCTCTTTTGCTCACAACTGGATTCTCCCTTCCAGACAAAATCCATCAGATTGAGACTACCCAGTTCCATGTGAAGTAGAGTTGGACTGCAAGCTAAAGTGGTGGTTTATACTTCAAAAATTTCAATTGAAGTCAAAGTATTACAGAAGTGCCTCCTTGGTGCTGTCAAATGGCAGCTGTTTTTTTATATGCATCTGGTGTGCAACATATGAAAAAAGGACAGAGTTATGATCATCTACTTGCAGCTACCATGTTGACTTCTCTTCAAGCCCTTCTTACAAGCATACCTGTTTCATTTTTTATTTATTTTTTTGTTCTGAGGGAGACGTCCCAAGTTGTCTATACGTGCCTTTCATGAGAAGACTTCTTTCCCTATTTGTTACAGGCTCTTCAGTATCTGGTGGTTGAAGTGTTAGCCTAAGAGGTGGTCAGTAAATGTATAAAATGTATTAACATATTTCATTGAGGTAAACAATCTTAAAAACTTCAAATTTTAATTGTTCATGTGACTCCATTATTGCTTCTGCTTGAAGAAAAGTCTATGAAACTTGAAAGCTCACCTAGGATTTAGGTAATTGTATGTCTCCTCTGCAAAACGCCCATCTATCTTCTAGTGTTGGCCTGTTTGTGACTTTGAAAGTCAATCCCTAATGGGATGTAAAGGACTTAAACTCTGTGCTATTGGAAACATAAAAGGAAGGTAAACCACAAGGCATCGAAACTACAACTTCCCTAATAGGTGTACAGTTTGTGCTGTATTTGAAGAAGCAGTAAATTCGTCTCTGCTTTGCTCTGTCTTCCATGTGTTCTAAGTATGTGTCTTACCACAATTCCATTGAGACTTCGAAAAGGAGCATGTAGATGTGTGCAGGTGTGGAATTTAAAACTGAACAAAATTAAGTAGTTGGCTGTACTGTAATACGTTGTCCTTACCCTTTTATGCAACTATGTGCTGTAAAGTTTTATTCACCTTTTTCACTTTTATTTTGTAAATAGCTTTTACATGTGTAACATATGATAAAGAGTTTATAAGGATTTTAAGGGGAGTGGGGGAAGCCCAAGACTTTTATTTTTTTCCTTTTTAAAATGGAAGTTATACAACCGTAGATATTTTGGTGGTGTTTTTTTTTTTTTTTTTTTTTTTTTTTAGAAAAAACAAAACTTCCTTGCATGGTTTGTCCCTCTTTTCATCTTTATGTTGTATAATATATATGGTCAAACAAAACAATTCTGCTTTAAATATAGCCCCAAAATTACAATTATATATATATTGGAAATAAACTGCCTTATTCAAAAAACAAGTTTGCTTACTTATTTAAAGCATTAGCTCTAGCTAGTAAAACACACTATGGATTAATAGTGTTGAAAGTATGCTATTAGATGTGATTTATTTGCATCAATTACCAATTATCCATAAGCAGAAGTTTAACAAAAGAAAGTTCTCTTCACACTCCACTGTAATACATTAAAATAAACACACTATGAGATCCCTACTATTTTAAATTATGCAGCTTCCACATATTACACAGTTGATATTTTTCCTGCACGCATATGAAGCATTAGTGAATTATATCAGGCACTGAAACTGTACATAATCATATGGGAACTCTCTTCTTGTAGCTTCAGAGGGTTTATCAAACATCAATTAAGTTTCAAGATTATTTTGCAACAATAAAATGTAGAAAATTGTTAATAGTAACAGCAAGTCAATTTTACTATTAATCAAAATAGACAGAATTTAGATGTGAAAATTTTTTAAAGATCTAATCTGGAATAAATTTGGAGGAGTAAATTAGTGTGCAATGATGCCTTTCTCCTTTTTCCACTTTTGGTCCTCTTTTTTTTTTACTTGTTCTTCATCTTCTGCTTATATGGCAGTCTATCTTCCTTTTCTTGAGCTCTCGACAGAGCAGCATGGATGTTACAAAAATGAGGGCATGACATAATGTGCTCGTATCTCTCCATCTAAGAGCTTAGAAAACAGAAAGTGGGCTGTACATCATAAAAGATAAACCCTCATCTTCTGGTAAGCTCCAAATCTGGAAATCAGTCAATAAGAAGTGACAATGTAAAGGATATGGTGTTTATACAGTTTATACACTCCGCAAAAGGTGTACATAAGAACAGCTTAGTATTTAACATGCTAATTTATAAACTAATTTAAACCCAAGGATTGTAAATTAAATAGAAATACAGTGTAGAATTCCTTCCTACAGCAGGGGAGATGGTCTGCATTCAGTCCTGATTGCTGCCAAGATGTCACCTCTGGGCCAACTTTCCCTTCTTTACCTTTAAGCCAGCCTGGAAAGATCCCTCAAGACCAAAGGCTTCTTCAAACAGAGGACACAGCTACTCTTGTTCCTGTTCCATCTGCTCAACTTCTTTGGTTGTATGGAATCCGAAATACCTGCCTCTAAGCAAAACTGTAAATCACATTTTTTTTTAAAGAAAACCCTTAAAACTGTAATTCGCATCTGTTTTTTCAAAGGAATAACCCCTTAAGAAATAAACCTTAAGAAAAGTGTTATGGGGAGGAAAGAGTATTTTATTAAATTCAGACACACTGCTAGGAAACACCAGAAATAGAAAAAAAAAAAAGAAAAAGTAAAGGAAAAAAGCAACCTTCCTTCATTTGGAATTTCTGACAAACAAAGATCACAGTTGTCACAGAAGAAAACATGGCATAAAATTTATACATAGGACTCTACCTACAGATAGCAGAAAAGATTTACAAAACTTACAGTGCATTTCAGACTGCTTGTTTCAGTAACCAGTTTTGTTATGGTGTCATTTTTTTAATAGAGTGGTGGTCTATTGTTTTTGTTTCCCTTTTAAAAAAAACAGTACATAATAAAATCCATGCGAAAGATATGTCATCAGTCCTTCATACACAGTGCTCAAAGATTTCTGTTTTATTTATTTTTTTAACCTTTTTTTTTAAAGTGCTTAAAACAACAACCAGACAAGTAAAGCGAGGCTCGTGGCATGCAGTGGTGATCGCTTCCCCCACAACACGCACATATACCTATTACATCAAAAGTACATGCATAGCTTGGTGCTTTGTAACTTATATTTTTAAATTTGACACACACGCACACACGCACACGCACCCACACACACGTTTATTTTAAATAAAAGGAAAGCAGACTTATTTGTGAAAGTTAATTTACTGTGTTGCTCATTTGCAGTTTGATGATGTTCCACATTCATACATATAGACATTGTGCCATGTACTTAAAGGGCAAGTGTATTTTTAGGCAAATGAAAGGATCTAAAACAGAATGGTTCTGGAGATCACTGCCTTCCCACTTACTGATTTTTAAAGCTGCCTTAACAAAGGTTATTGGCAGGATTTGTTAACCTGATGATCGTGCACTTCAATTTTGCCTGAAGAAATCCTTCGTCCAAAGTGACTTATGCAGCACCTCATGGCAGGAACTGGTCACTTTAGTCCAGCTATGGTAGACATTTCCCATATTGGTTGGTTGGGACAGATGGAGTTAATAACTGGTTTGTAAAGACTGGGAGACTGGGCATTACTGGAGTCTGTTTATATGCAGGATTGCTCCATGGTTATGGCTTTGCTTTAATCCAGAGAAAAAACTTATTTGAGTGCTGCCTAAACTTTTTATGATTCTTTCATTCTACTCTTACAAAGACTTCCTAGTGACTTTGATTCCTAATTTGTGATGACACAGAATATCAATTGAACTTTAAAAATGCTGCAGTTGCAAAAGTTTCAAAACTCAGTTTGCCTAGCATAGAGTGAAAAATGCTTATTCTTTTAAATGAAATCAAATAAAAATGAACTGAGACAGATGAAGAAAACTATTGAAAGAGCAGTTGAAATACTGTATAAAATACTGAAAGCCTTCAAATCATATACTGTAGAGAATTTTTTGTTCTCCTTCCACATCAACAAAGATGAGAATTAAATAGCTGCAGTGAGTGAGTCATCATGATTCCATAAATGATGGCTTTTTTCTATGCATTGCTGACAAATTATTGCAAAACAATAGAGAAGGGTCTATTCATTTTTTTTTCTACTCTGAAAAAAACATTTTCACACCTGCCTTTTAGGACATCCTTTCTTGCCATGGATTCCTGCTATGTGTTGCAAAGATTCCCTACAACATTTTAGTTTGTTGGTGTCAGCATGAACTAAGCATGCCAGCATTCCCCAACTATCTCAGCTCACATGAACCTCCATCAAGATGACTGGGAATTATGTAATTTGTGGTCCCCACAAAAATTCCCTAAGGGAATTTTGATGAAATTCACTGCTTTTATGTGGTTCTCCAGAATCCAGTTTGAAAACCACAATTCCAAAAACTGGATTGGAGCAAGATTTGAATCCAATAATCCTAACTTTCTATTATAGCACAATTAATTATTGGGTCACTTAAAATAGCAAACACAGATCTTGTTGTTTTGGACTGTAAACGACTAGGTTATCTTAAATCAGCCCAGTGGCCTACCCAAACAGAATATTCAAATCTCTGTTAGGCAAGGACTTTCCCAGTGTTTCTACCCAGATTCCTTTGAGCAACAATGCCCAAACCTGAGCCTGGGGCTCTGGGCAAGGCAATGCACACAATTTATGTCAGAGTTGAGAGTTCTTCTTCACGAATCTAAATTAAGAAATAGCTGTTTCTGTTCTCAGCAACAAAGGGCTATTTTAGTTTTCAAAAATTATTTTAGTTTGGAACCAGCATTAGAATGCTACTCGGAGGGGATATGCCAATCTATATATAAAGATTAGAAGAAAATGACTTTGAATACATTGAAGAGAAATATATATGTTATGCTGGCATGTCCGTCACTGAGAATGTGTATTCATTAACACTTCATAGAGTAAATTAGGCATTCTGTAACATAATTTGCAACTTTAGTACTCTCTTTTGGATAGGTATCTTCTGTTGGTGCTGCGGGAGAATTTTAATGCATGATAATGGTTACATATGTATGAAAAATGAAGTAATAAAATGGGTCTATAAAATGGTGTAAGATAATAAAATTATACCATTTCAGTTTTTTCATGTTGAATAGCATGATTTGAATTTTCAAATATTTAGCCAGACTAATGATGTAGCATAGTGCAGCATAAACCATACTGGCAGTATGCATCTGTTAGGCATTTTCTAGGGAGGGGGGGGGGACTTGATTTTCCAATTAAAAAAAAAAGATGCTTAGACACAATCCAGTTTGTGTTTGTCCAGATAATACTAAAGGCTAATATAAAAAAAAAATAAAGCCAATATTCCAATGCCGAAAATTAGGTATTTTTCACTCCTGATAAAATGCTGAGCATTAAACAGCAAAAGCTCAATTGGGAGCTCGTTCTGAAGAAGAGAAGGAGAGCTAAGATGCTCCCAAGCACTTCCACCTTGCACTGGTTAGGTTAGTCCTAATCCTAAAACATTAGGCAAGCTTTTTTTTTTTTAAATTGATTTATATACCGCCCTTTTCCGGAGATTCAGGGCGGTTTACAATGCCAATAGCCTTCATACTTTTGTATATTTATACAAAGTCAGTTTATTGCCCTCATAATCTGGGTCCTCATTTTACCTACCTTAGAAAGGATAGAAGGCTGAGTCAACCTTGACCCTGGTGAGATTTGAACTTACAGTAATTGCAGGCAGCAGATGTAAGTGAATGTTAATTAGTCTGCTGAGCCACCAGAGCTCCAAGCTTTTGGCTTGGAATCAGATTTGGAAGTTGAGAGAAGGTGACCCTTTTGTAGTTTTACAAAATTTTACAGAATTTTTAACTACGTTGTTTTAATTATTTGTGTTGGCGATCCTGAATAATAGTCATTGGCAGAAATATTACGCATGTATCATTTAAATACGGAAAATAATTTGGCCTAAAATCTAATTGTTGTAGGTCTATCATTTCCAGGATAAGGTTTCTTTATCTTATTTTCTAAAAAGAATTGTTTTATTTGACTACAAGGTAACATTTTACTGTGGGATAAGTATAAGCAATCTACAGCCTGCGTGTAACTCTCCCTAAATCTATATTCTAGTCTGATACATGGCACAACTTTCCTTTTTCTGATGCAGATGGAGGAAATGCAATGACCTAAGACTTCAAATATATACTTTCAACAATCTCATCATCAGAACCCTTAAAAGAAAAAATTTAAAATCCTCCCCCTGTCCTCAGAAATTCAACAAATTGTTAACCTATCCCTTCATAGCCCTAGTTATCTTAAAATAATTACCGGATCAAAAATTTGGCTCCTGATTCATAAAATTTGCCTCTCCTGCTCTAGGGGAAATAGTTTGTATGTGATGTTGACTTTATCTTGATATTTTGCTTAATTCCTGTACCTTCATTTTGTAAATTTGCAACAAGGATATCATATGTATAACTTTCTTTTTGAAGAGAAATATATACTAAGGAATAGCCTGGGCATATGTGGGAGGGACATATGACACATGCATGTTGAAATCATATAAATACCATTACTTTATGTGGTTGCATCAAAAAGTGTGATGTAAGAATGCAATTGTGATATTATCACATGTGCTTTGTCATTTTGCTGTCATTATGCCACTACTATATAGGGCAGTGATCCCCAACCTTTCTGGCTCCGTGGTCCAGCAGCGGCAACACCAGGGGAGGGAGAAGGGATGGTTTCAAGCATGAGCCCACCATTGCGCAAATGGCCCTTCATGCACTTGCATGCTTGCCCGTTGCTTGCGTGGCCTGGTTCCCAACAGGTTGGGGACCCTTAGTATAGGGTGTCTCTGAACTCCTTTCCATGATTTATTAAAATACTCTGTTTTTCAAAGACATTATAGTAATGTTCTATTTGTTATGACTTCATTATTATAACCATGTCTTTCTTTTGCTGTTCTAGACTCATTGCCAAATTTTAGTTGTAAAATTCAGTGTATTTCAACAGTTTGAGATTAAAGTGCTTTTCAGAATAAATTAATTAAATGATTTCAAATTTTAAAATGTTTCATTGGAGCTGCATGATAGAATAATATTGTAAGATGCTATTGTCTGCAAAAAATGGGATGAGGAAGAACTCTATGATTTTCTAATCTACATTAGTGGGAAAGACATTTAATCCAAATTAATCATTTTAGCAGGGTTAAATGAGTGGTTCTGTGCAAAAATGATATCGCCCCCAAAATGATCTTACATATTTGTGGGTTTTGTAAAGCCAAGTGTTTTGACTTTTTCTGTTCTGTTGCTCTTTGCTGCAGAACAGATATTTATATACACTGTTGGTTCAATTCCTCTTTTATTGTAATGGTTCCTTTTCCCAAATTCTGAAAACAATCACTGCAGAGATATTAAATAATTTGTGTGAGACAGTCATCTTTTAAGGAGCTGGATACATAAGATTTGATTTCCCCTTGTCCTTAGTCAGCATAGATTTTATTAAAGACCCTTAATTTACCTTATTAAACTACAAATCCCAAAATGCACTGGGGAACATTTAAATTAATTTAAGACGTATTATGGCACGAATTTATAATACTGTTTACAGTACAGAAAATTCTCACCAGATTTTAGGAATCCTGTTGCTTTAATCTTTTGAAGCCACTTTATTCTGTTAAGTAAGTTTCTTTAGTCTTTATCCAAGAACATCTGAGAGATATCCAAGGATTTCTCACTACAAGGGAATTTTTTTTTCCAAATGAAAACTCATATTGCCTCAGATCTTTAAAAGAGTTCCATATGTCTTATCTTAAAAGTAGGCCAGGAATATATTTCTCACATATATTTTTCTTAGAGCTTTGAATTAGGAATAACAATCAGAACTAACAAATGTTTATAAAAGATATAAAAAATATACACTTAATTAAGTGAGATGTAGTTCAGAAATATTTATGCCTTTTATAGTAATAACATTTGTTAGCCTGGAAAAGGACTACCAGACTCATGATATTTAGCTAATACAACATAGTTGTGTCAGAGGTGGGTTTCAGCAGGTTCTGACCAGTTCTGAAGAACCAGTAGCGGAAATTTTGAGTAGTTCGGAGAACTGGTAGTAAAAATTTTGATTGGCCCCGCTCCCATCTATTCTCTGCCTCCCAAGCTGATCAGGAGGAAATGGGGATTTTGCAGTAACCTTCCCCTGGAGTTGGGTGGGAATGGAGATTTTATAGTATCCTTCCCCTGCCACCCCCACCAAGCCACACCCACAGAACCAGTAGTAAAAAAAATTTTTGAAACCCACCACTGAGTTGTGTCCTCCTAGAATGCCTACAAAGGTTTGGAATTGCTTGAAGCCCCTGCTTTATTTACTAATAAAAATACCTAGTAATGCCACTTGCCACTGAATTTGAACTTGAGTAGTTAACACCTGGGAAACATCTTTGTTATATTGAGCATTCATTATTTTAAAGAGCATAAAGGTAAAGTCTCCTGAAAATTTAGGTCAAACTCTTCGCAGTTGTGTGGACATATTTACATATTAATTTTTTTCAATAAATTTGTGTATATTAAATCCTTATGAATAGACTCAATAAATATTTTAGAACTGATCTGCTTATTGACGGCAAAATTAATTAATTAATTTATTTTAAAAAATACATTTTGCTAGATTTGGAGATCTATCTAAAATTTTAAGAAAATAAATTGATGGATGATGTGTATATGAGAAAGTGCTTTGTCTATAATCGTTGTTAACTTCTTAGAGGAACAATTAACTGCTGCTGAAGGAATAACATTATGTTTTATTAGATATCTATTTCATTTGTTAAATCTCTTTTTTATTCTGGATATGCCTATTTAAAATTTTAGGCCTGTCCATGTTCTCTTGATCTTACACACTTTGTAAGTATAGACCTCAGAACTGAATATGGTTCTTGATTAAAAATGTGCTCTAGGCTACTGAATGAGATTTATTAAGCATGGTGATGACAATAATGTGAAATTAAAAAATTATATAACTAAATTAAATTTAAATTAAATTAAGAAACAAACCCTACAGTATTTCATTCTTCATTATGCTCAGAGCTTGAAGTGGGAAAGAGGAAATAATAGATAGGACAATTTCAAAGTAGATTAGAATTAATTAATCCTATTACAATGTAAAAGTATTTGCTAAGAAGTTTAAATAAATATATTTAAATCAATATAGCTATATTTTGAAATTAGTGGAATCACTAATAAATCATTATAACCAGAACAGAATAGAATTTCTAATTTTGTCTTAAAAGCATATGTAGATCATAGTTATTGATGAAGATGGAAAAGTAAGGAAACAGACATTGGACAAATAGCTTCTGTTGTCCACAATGGCCTTTGCTGCTATGGGCTAGGGCAATCTTCCTTAATATGAAACTTCAGTCTTTTCATGCATAATCTGAGGACTGACGGAAGCTTGGAGAAACAAGAATCTCTTTAATCAAATGACTGATTCTTGGAGCTCCACAAAAGAAGCTGTGGACTGAATTATATGACTTTGGTGGCATTAATTAAAACATCTACATGTAAATTCTCAATGATTTTTTTTAATTAGTTGAAAATAAGTGGAATAATTAAAAACCTATGGGAAACTCTCTACTTCCATTCTAGGAAATCCTAGAATTTAAGTTTTTGCAAAAATGCTGAGCGGTCCAATCACAATTATTCTGTTTGTTCCAAAAATGCTTTTTCAAAAGGCATACAGACTTTATTTGTTTTTCCATGAAGACATTTCGCTACTCATCCAAGAAGCTTTTTGGGTGAGAAGCGAAATGTCTTCAAAGAAAAACAAGGAAAGTTTAGTTGCCTTTTGAAAAAGTACCTTTGGGACAACCATGACCTGGATGACTGAGAATCTCCATAAATAATTCTTCTGTTTAATTCACCCCATCTCCAACTATCCTCAAGTTCTTTGAGAGATAAGAATAACAGCTTAAAGGCAATTATTAAAGGGATATGCCTTTAAGGATAATTACAAATATATGATTCAAATGTAGTTCTTCTTTTGCTAGTCTTTTGACTCTCCTGTCTGCCCAAGAGGAGGGAAAGGGGGAATAATTGAGTGGGCACCTCAAGCTCCCTTTCTGCCAGAGACACACAGATGAAGAGGAAACATGAACATGAACAACGGAAAACTGACATACAAGGGTACAAATCTAGAATGTTACAACTTAATGAAACAATTTCCACAATGTCAAAAGCCAAAACCAATAGGAAACATCTCCTGCACAACCACCACCACCCCTAAAAAAGAATGGGGCTTTTCAGGAGCAAGTAATTGCCCTGTGGAATAGTACTTTTAGCTGTTTGCACCATCATTATTTAAAGTAGCTTCTAAAGCACAAAGAGTTACATACAGAATTGAATCAGGGAGAAAACAAAATCATTCTCTCTCTCTCTCTCTCTCTCTCTCTTTCTCTCGCTCTCTTTCTCATTCTCCCCCTCCCCCATATACTAGACACAACAAGAAATTCATTTTCTTTTTTGTCAATATTTATATATTTATATTACGTATATTATATATATATATATAATATGTAAATATATTTCTTAAAACAAATATATAAAATGTTAAGACACTTCACTGAAATGTAAAGAGGTTGCTTTTTTGTTTTTTGTTTGTTCTGCAATCCCAAGAAATTGCATTATGGATTGTTGTTACATAGTTAATTTTTTAAAACGTTTTTAAAACTTTGTTATTCAAAAAAAGATTCTCTTAAAATTTTTATACAAAAATGATTTGATTTACAAAAAAAAAAGACAGAAGAGAAACCATAAAAAACAAATACCCACTTTCCTCCCACCAAAAAGTCCCAATAATAAAATTAAAAAGAACAAGGTAGTCAACAAAACCAGGAGTGATTACATCTTGTAATATGTTGCATACAAACTCTTCGTTTTCTTTTTTTTACAATAGCACACCATTTTGCTATACACATGAAGAGGCATGCCCTCACAGATGCACGTATTCCAAGTCAAATATTTTTTCATATACTGTATGTGCTTAACATCTTAGGACATAAATCTGGGGGGTGGGGTAATTATGACACACAAACACCACTGAAAAGAATGGGATTTGTGCCAGGATGTGTTTTTGCATCTGCACAAGTACCATTGATTTCATGGTGGTTGTGCATGATGAGACACCCCCACACCCCGATGGGTTATTATGCCCTATTTTTTCTTTAAGGAACTTCCTCCCTCCCCTAGCCCGCTTCCTCTTGGCATGTCTTTCTGGACACATGCATGCATATGGTGTTTTTATTTTCATAAATTCTCCATGATTATAAACACTCACCCACCTTTCTTGCCAGATCCACAAGGGTTTCAGAGTTTGGCATTTGTGATTCAGCCAAAACATTCTTTCCTTACCATACATACTCACATTCCCATGACTGATATATCTTCTTTTCTGTGCTGTATTTTTTTAAAAATGTCATACTGTGCAGATCATCATGCAGAATCTAATAGAAAATCACTAACACTTCTGCATCTTATCAGTTAAAAAAACCAGAGAATTCTTTTTGATAACTTACTAAACATAAAGATAGTTTTTTTTTTCTACCCAAACCCAAGATGAAAATTCCTTTCCAGAGATACAGTAGTACATTTAAGCTTCTGGCAATCGCTCCATAAATAGTCAAGAGCTACCCAATTTGGTTGATCTTTCTACAATCCATTACTCTAAAACTCAACTCTTTTTGAGACCATAATCCTGTGGGAAATTCTTCAATGAAAGCCCCACTGAATTTAAGGACTTTCCCAATTGTTCTTTCTTTTACTCCACACTCTCCTCCTGGCCCCCCTGCTGCCCTTCTTGTCTCCTAGTTTGAGCTTTCGTAAATAAGGAACAGAATCCCTGCAAATTTTAGATTCTGCCAGCATCATTTCTCCAGCCTCATTTTGAAAAAAATCTGACAGTCACCTGGACAAAATCACCTTTGCCCCCACCCCACCCCCTGCACCCCTTCAATTGCAGCAAATATTATTTAATCTCTTTTAATTTGCTGCAAAGTTCACATAAAACTCTTCTTTGTCCTTCTGACTTAGCTTCTCTGATACCCTGACGCCCTCATCTCCCTGACTATTGCCTCCTATTTGGTATCCCACACATTTGGGGGGCTCTTTCCCCTCACATACATGGTCACTGAAGAGACATTTAAAGTGCTACATTTGATGGATTAATTTTCTAGGAAGCGTAACTTTCCATTTTAGACCCTGTTCTCAATACTGTTCAGCTAAACCTTCTCCTACCTATTCTGGATGTGTCCTACCTCTTTCCCCTTTTTTAAAAAAAATTGTACACTTAAGAAGATTTGAAGGGGCTAATATTATTACCAGCTTGATATTCAGTGCTTTCCCCCCAAACCTTTATTCTTCTACTAAATCAAATCCAATGTTTTGGAAGGAACATTCCCCCCGCCCACCCAAAGCTATCAAATTGCAAGAGACATGCATGTATGCACACATATGCACACACGCATATACATACACGCCATATCCCACCCCAGTCTTTGATACAGCAAATAGAACAACAGAAATCCACAATAGTGGAAGCACACACATGCCCCAAAGTCAAAACACCATTGATTCATGAATGATTTAGCACATACCTACAAAGATTCATATTAATCTATTAATTACAACTACCTTTGTTTTTCATATAAGGAAAGATGAATAGCAGCAATGTCCAAGGGGTTCTGAGGCATCTTCAGAAATGGGTCTCTTCCCTTCCCACCTATAGGCTTCTGATATGATTTGGTTTCCCTCCCCCACTCATGTGCCCAATAATGTCCTTGTTGCTTCCAAACATGCTGCAGAATGTTTGAATATTCTTTGAACAAGAACCTAAATTGCCAGAGTAGAAAAGTGAGGTTGGGATAGGAATGGGTGAGGAATGGCAGGGAGGATTCATGGGAGAAATAGAAAGACCTCGTCAGTCACATTATAGCATGTACAAGGATAAACAAGTTGGTCAACTTAGGAACTGAGGAGGAGGAACAGTCAACTAGCCATTCTAGAGCACACTAAGATGTGCTAAAGTGACCCTTTTGGCTAAGATCAAGTGTAGTATAAGCATTGGCCATTTTGGAAGTGACCAAGAATGGCCGTTTTGATGTAATGCTGAAAAGTACAAGGAAGGGGGAGACCTTTCCGAGGTGCCTCAGGAAGAGCTGGGAGGAGGAAACAGAGAGACACAAGCCCTCCCCAGACCACCCCCACCCCCACCCCCACCCCCATTACAGTATGTAGGAAAAACTACCAACGGAGAATTTGGCAAAGGAGCTTCTAGAATGAAATGGAGGAGTTCCGTGACCCAAAGGAAGTCAGAACCGGGATGGAGGTCCTGCCCGAAGTAGGTTTCTCTGAGACTGGGCTGGAAGTCTCATTCCCCATGCCAGAGTCCTTGGTTGATCTAGCGGCCTAGAAAGAAAAGCGAGATTCAGGGAAAAATGAAGGTGAGGAAGAGAAAAGGGAAATGGCCAAGGGAAAAACAAATATTTTCTTCTCAAAGGGCAGAACAAAATAGAAGGAAACTGAGAGAGAAAGAGGTAGAGTAGGGGCTAATTGGAAACATTTCTGTTAGAAGCTGGAGCATGAAAAACCCAAGGCAAAAGGTGTGCTTGACAAAAACATGAGGTCAAGGTGAATATCTTGTTAACAAGATTACTGAACAAGGACAAGGAGTCAATGTTAGACAATACAAAGAAGACAGAATGAAGTGAAAGAGAAGTCAGGTGGGAAAATACAAATATACAGGCATGTTGAAAAAAAGGATTTAGGGAAATGAGAAAGAAAAAGAATTAAAATATTTAGTTTGTAGCCATGGACACTCAGAACAACATTATCCTATAGTGGAAGCAGGCAAAGCAAAAAATGAGAATAGCACAACGGAGGAAAGGAATGCTGGTACTTGCAAAGGTGCTGTTTATTGAATTTGGGCCCAAAGAAACTATTTTTGGTTGGGATTAAGAGAGAACATTCGTTTTGAAGAATGACATCATATGCAGACTACATTTTGGATTTGGCATAGAGGGAAGAAAGCTCTTTTTATTTTTATTGCTAAATATTGTAAAGTTTTTCCAGTAGTTCTCAGTTTGACAGCTAAAGATGTGGTAAGGAGGGAAAGAAAAAAACAGTGAAAGGTGGGTGAGAATAAAATATAAACCCATTATGAATCAGTAGGCTTCTTTTACAATCATCACTTAAGTGAATTCTATCTATTAAACCTGGCCATTTTGTAATCCCATAAAAGACTTTTTCTTCTGTAGTTAAACACACACGAAATAAAATCACTTGTCACGGGGATTTGTTGTGGATTTTACACTAAATATATTAGCAAGGCACTGAGAAATGTACTTGCTTGGAAGAGAACTGAAAGGGTGAATGATAAAATCCAATTCAAATAATAAGAAGCTACACTAATCCATTCACGGACACTTCTGTGATAGCACATATATCCGTCATGCTATTCCTCTACAAGAGAAGAACATTTTCCACATTATGAAAAATGTGGAAAAGGAATAAAAAATATTAAGCCAACAAAATTAAAGGTGTCCGATACAGGTAGTCCTCAAGTTACTACCACTATTGGAACCAGAATCTTAATTATTGAGCAAAGAGGTTATTAAGTGAGATGCCAATGTGACCGCATCACTAATAGCCACAATTCTGGCAATCCCAGTTGCAATTAGAGAAAAACAACTTCCTGCCAAAGGAGGGCAAGCAGCTCTCCACCATGTGCAGAAGGGAACTTATGTCCTGGACTGGAGAAACAAAGCTGGATTCTTCATGATCCCCACTTTGCTTCCCACAGTTCCTCTCTCCTCTGAACCTGGAAAGAAATTTGTGTGATGGCTGGAAAAACAAAACTCAGATTTTTGCAATCCTTACTTCATTTCTCCAGCCCAGCTCACAAGTTCTCTTCATGAAAGAAAACTACATATATGCATAAAGTTCTTATTGAAATGTACGCAAGCCTAAATATATGACTAGAAGTGCTGCAAATAAGTCATATCAAGAAGGTACTGGTAATATTCCAGAAATGAAATCCTATAATCCTCCTCCAAAGGTATTATATAGCGGGATGAAAACACTATTCATATCGCTTTAAGCCTCACCTCCCTCTGTTGCCATTTGCGCCAAAAGCAATAAAGAGGGAGGATTCTGATGTAACTTATTCTTTGTAGACAAGAAACTTTTTACCAGAAGAGGCTTCTAAATTTTTGTCTTCATCACCTACAAATCTCAGCCCACTTGCTGTTTCAAATTCTGTGTCATAACTAGTTTGGTGATAAAGGCAAGTGTCTACTGATGCATCTGCACATCATTCACATAAATTGTTTTGGAGAAAGCTGACCTTTAGAAATGTTCCTGACAGGCAAACAGCACCTGTGCTAGGTTTGTACTGCAATTAGTATAAACAAATACAAATAAAAATCATGGGATACAGAGATATAGAGTGAAGGGGGCTATGCAGAAAACAGTGACGAAGGGGAGTATATAGACTCATTTTGCTCATAACGTATATCTCATAATAGACCATGATTCCCAGTCTGATATCCTCCAGATATACTGGGTCTGCAATTTCTAGAATGTTGCCTAGCATTTTCAGAGCCTTACTTTTAATACATCTAGAGACAAAATGCTAAAACAGTTCGAAAGGTCAAAAGAAGACAGCCAAATTCACCATCAGCCATTTACTCTCCCATGTTTGGAGTAGGAGGGGAGAGCTTGTTTATATGTTGCCAAATGAGCAAAACAGAGAGTCCTTTAGGGAGACATTGAGAACAGGGGAAAGCAAGTGTCCATGGTCTTTGCTCTACTCACATATGACAGAAAAAGAAGACAGAAGCAGGAGTGAATTTTGGGGAAAGCGTCAGCAAATCAAATGTGCTTAGGGATCAAGAAGGAAAAAGGGATTTATGGAAAGGAAGGTCAAGTCTCCGGGAACGAATGGGGATGGGGAAACAGGTAGATATGTTGTGCTTAATGAATGGAAAAATGGCGGTTGTTACCTTGCTTTGTGGCCTCAGAAAGTTGGCAAGCCACTGGGTACACTGTTAGCATCAGCAAGAACACAGAAGCATGTCAACC